>NC_058404.1:37812843-37894436 GCF_002201575.2 Neomonachus schauinslandi
AGAAAGAAAGAAAGAAAGAAAGAAAGAAAGAAAGAAAGAAAGAAAGAAAGAAAGAAAGAAAGAAAGAAAATGTTAATGGACTAACAAAACAGTAGACTATCTGCCTGACAAAGAGATTCCCTAACTTACAAAAAAGTCTTATAGTTTTATATTTTAAAGTCAGGTTCCTCTGGTGTACTTGAAATGAATATAATGTCAAAAAAAGCAATCAGAAAATTCATTAGGAACATTTCTCAGTGTAAAATAATATGCACAGAATGACATATCCATTTCTCTCCACCCTACTGTTTCCCACAATGTTTGAGCTAGATTTTTGCACATGAAATTAACCCACTGAAGTGGGGCAGGGGTGGGACTCCTCACTGCTGCTGAATTTGGAAGGGTCTGGCTGTGCTGCTAGTGGCTGGTAGCTTTGTTCACCTAATGACCAAGAAAGAGAAGTTTTGTTGTTGTTGTTGTTGTTGTTAGAATCCCCAAACATAGTCAAGTATCCAGAAGCATATTTAATTTTCCCAGCAATAGTTGTTTCATTTAATGCTACCCTACAGACCCTAAGGGGAAACATGCACATGGTTGCCAGCTGCAACCCTGCTATCACCTGCTGATCCACCCCCACCTGATTTTCAATTCGCTTATTCAAAATCCCTGATTTTAGTCTGTTTGCTGGTTGCTTTGAACTGATAGCATGATTAAAGAAAAATTGGAAATTTCTGAAATAATCCATCCTCTCTAGGAGGGTGGTTTGGAGAGATACATGTGCTCAGTAGAAGACCATTCTATTCAATAAATACTCCCCAGATGTTCCCAGAATCCCTATGGTGACTCCTTGCCCTCACTAGAGGGACAAGAAAGAGACAGAGCAGGGGTTTACATTTCCAGGTGTAGCGGAATGCACAGCACCCCCTCTTGGGGATATAACAAAGAGGAGAATGCAGGAATTCTTAGGTCCCACCTCATTGCCTGCCCCTCTGCATATGGATTAGACCCAAAGTAGTCATTTTCCTTCCAATCTTCCTCAAAGTTTGGTCTTTGGGCCACCTGATTCAGAATAATGGAGAGGTTTTTTTTAAAAAAAGGTGTCAGACCTTATAAAAATTTGCTAGGGTGGGGGTTAGGATTTTCAGCTGCTCCCCAAATACTTAGAAGGCAAGTGGATTTTTGAAATCCACATCTTCACTTTCCAGTTTTCTAATCTTATCTTCTCCCTTCCCCTTCTATGGCTGCTAAGCCCACCTTGAAAGAAAAAGGAAACAGACTGAAAGAGCTATCTCCAGCTTCAGCTGGATTGCACTTCTGTGGTAGAC
This sequence comes from Neomonachus schauinslandi, assembly GCF_002201575.2. Classification (NCBI taxonomy): domain Eukaryota; kingdom Metazoa; phylum Chordata; class Mammalia; order Carnivora; family Phocidae; genus Neomonachus; species Neomonachus schauinslandi. The sequence goes on from NC_058404.1 coordinate 37,814,148, forward strand.
AAACTCAAAAAGAACCAGTCAGTCTCAAGGCTCTTCTTCCAAGACCAGCAGGAACAGGCTGAGAAGTGCAGATCTTGAAAGAAGGCAGCTTTGGGCAGAGGCACTGCTCTGACATCTCCCAGCTCTCAGACTCTATGACTGCCAGTTTTCATTTCTCACAATCTCCTCTTTCCTTCTCCCTCCCAACATCCATTCCCTTCTTAACTGCCTTCAGAACATTCCCTTAGTCATCCTACTATCCGACTCAAATTCAATACTTCCAAAAAGAAGTCATCAACTTTTCTCATGGGTCTAGCTCCCCTTTCAAGTTCCCATCTTTATCTGGGACACCAGTGCTCTTGCAGACAGGCACAAAACCAAGTGAAGAAAAGATACTGGAATTTACCAACCAAAAATTTAAAATAAGATTAATAAATATTTTTAAGGAGTTGAGAAGATATTACCAATATGAAACAAAAACATAAAATCATAAAAAAATAAAAAGCAAAAGTGCAAGATAGTAGGATTACACACCACAACCATGTGAGATGTGAGGTGTAACAGATGAAGATCCATTCAGCGTAATATACCACATTCATGAACACTGAGCTGTGTGAAATTGATGTTTTTGTAAGTGAAAAAATGATCAAATATTGGCAGTTCCGTATGGATCAACCTTTTTTCCTTTGTTAATCAGAAAAGAAGTCCTGTTTTCTTTTAATTGAAAACTAACGTCCATACAAAAACTTGCATATGGATGTTTATAGCATAATTGTCAAAATTTGGAAGCAAGGTTTTTTTTAAATCTTTTATTTATTTATTTTAGAGAGAGAGAGCACAAGCAGGGGTGGGAGGAGGGACAGAGTCAGAAGGAGTGGGAGAGAATCCCAAGCTGCTCCACGCCCAGTGTGGAGCCTGACCTTGGGTTTGAACTCTCAACCCTGAAATCATGACCTTAGCTGAAATCAGGAGTCAGACACTCAACCAACTGAGCCACCCAGCCACTCCGGAGGCAAGTTTTGAGATATCCTTCCGTAGGTGAATGGATAAATTGTCATACATCTGACAATGGGCTGTCGTACAAAGAAATGGGCTATCAAGCCACAAAAAGACATGGAGGAACTTTAAATGTATATTACTAAGTGAAAGGACCCTGTATGAAAAGGCTATATACTGTAATGAATCCAACTCTATGACATTCTGGGGAAGGAAAAACCATGGGGAAACTAAAAAGATCAGCACTTTGCCAGGGGTTAGGGAGAGAGAGGGGTGAACAGATAGGACACAAAGGATTTTTAGGACAGTGAAAACATCCTATGATATTATAATGATGGATATATGTCATTACACATTTGTCCAAACCCATGGAATGTACAACACCAAGAATGTTATACTAAGGTATACTATGAACTCTGGGTGGTTATAGTGTATCAGTGTAGGTTTACCAATTGGTGCACAAATGCACCAATATTGTGGGGGATGTTGAAAATGAGGGAGACTATGCCTGTTCGGGGCAGGTGTATATTGGGAACTCTGTACCTCCCTCTTGATTTTGTTGTGAACCTAAAACTACTCTAGAAAAAACCTAAGTCTATTAAATTTTTTAAAATGTAGATGCCAGAACCCTTAGGTAAAATTAATGAACTGAATACAACACTGTATTTTTTAAAAGGTAATGTGTCACGACCAATCATGGTTTATCTAAGAAGTGCAAGCATGGCACAACATTAAAAAAAAAAATCAATGTTATTTACCACATTGATAGACTAAAGGAAGAGAAAAATCATACCTCAACAATGCAGAAAAATCATATGGTAAAATCCACTACCCATTTATACTTTTTAAAAAGCTTAGTAAACTGGGGAAAGATAGGAATATTCTTTTCTCCAACAGGTCATATGAAGAATCTACAACTATTAAATTTAATGAAAAATTCTGATTATATGCCTTTAAAGACTAGTAACAAGAAAAATATGACCACTGGCACTGTCGCTGCTAAACACAGCACTAGAAACACTAACACCGCTGGGGGGGGAGAAAAGAGAGAGAGAGAAACAGAGAAAAGGAAGGAAGGAAGGAAGGAAGGAAGGAAAGAAGGGAGAAAGGAAAAGAGATCTAAGAATATGAAGGAAAGAGCTAAAATTCATTGTTTGCAAATACTAATAACATTTATCCAGAAAAATTGAAGGAATCAATAGACCATTAGAACTCACAGGACAGCTTAGTCATTTTGAAGGACATGGAGATGCACTACTCAGATCCTCTTCAATGGAGAATCTGTTGCCCTGCTACTGGGAGTGCTGTCAGCACACAGCCTTCAGCTGTCAACCCTTTGCAGGTTCCTCTCAGCTACAGAGAACTGCCTTGCTCAAGGTCAAGTCCTTCCCAGTATATAAGCATAAAAGTACATAAATAACTAAATAACAGGAGACACACCTTGAATAGACCAATTTTGAGAATGCATTATAAACTCTGAATGTGATTAATTAACTTATCCCTCTGTACTTGATGCTAAATTAAATTTAGCTTGTACAAGGTTGCACAACTAGTAGGTTGTATAGAGCAGGAATTTGAGCCAAGGTTTTCTGATTCCAGAGACTAAGTCTTAACTACAATGACATACCAATAGGATAATTTCCCCCTACTATCATAAGATCACAAAATGCATATTTTTCCTGTTTCTTTATGTTTGTTGATTGCCTTCCCAATTCCTGGGATACACAATACCTCCCACTACACCTACATGTAACAACCCTTTTATATCTGTTCCAAGACTGATCCCTCTATGAACTCTTCCCCAGTTGCTCCAGACACTAATTTCATCTATTCTAACCCCTTATAGCCCTCATTATCTTTATCATATATTTTAGCCTCTTTATTATTTTCATTTGAGCAATTCATAAAATACTCTCCTGCACATCTCATACATATCTAGTAACTCCAGCATAGCTCATGTAGCCCCAAACCACAACCACTGGCAAAGGGCAATGGGTGAATTTTCTAGATTCTCACAAGGCAAGATATACAGTAGATGTCCAATGCTTCTTGATTTGAATTGATTACATAGTATATTAATTAGTCATGCTGTCTTAAGATTGAAATTAAAGCAAAGGAAACAGAACTGTCAAACTCCATTCTGCTTGTCTTTCTCATACAGATACTATTCTATAATCTCTTCCTTACCCTCATCATCCTTGACAATCTAATTTGATTCAGACTCTCTTTTCAAAAGTCAACCCACAGATAACTATGCATATATAAAGTCAGCCCAAAACTACTGAGGAGTGTTTAACCAGTGTAATCACACATTCAGGCTGGACATTTTCTCATCCAAGGAAAATAACCCCATCTTTATCCTAGCGTTATCAGGCACCCCACAACTATGCAGCACCATCATAACCCCTTCCCTCCTGCCACCTGCTTTTAACTAGATTTCAAGTAAGCCCACCCCACTTCTTTTCACCTGCTGATTGATTTTCTGTTTCATATAAATGTACTAAAAATTTGAAAACTGATGAATAAGGGTATAAAAATTATGATTATTATTTTAAAAAAAAGATAGAGGGTTTAGCTGTCTTCAGCTCTTCAACAGCCCATTGCAGTTGTTTCTGGCTTACATGACAAAACACAGCAGCCAAGGGGAGGCTCAGTTGCTGGTTCCTTTCTTCTTTGCTGAATTAGGAATCCAGCAGAAATTAGTGCCTTAAACACAACCATCTGGTCTCCTCCATGCAGTCCTTTTTCTGGACTTCAACAAGGGCTGATATGTTGATTCTAAGTCACGTTTAAATCTAATTCCTAGTATTTCAAATCTTATTCCTCTCAGCTGAGAGTGTATTTATGAAAATTGGGCCAACACAAGAGAGGAAATTTATTAATGTCGGTGTCCTATTAACTTTCTAGATTTCTTTGGTAGATCAAATCAACTCTACAAAAAAAAAAAAAAAAAAAATCCTGTGGCATTTCAGCTGAGAGGAGTTAAATGGCCATTGACTGAGGCAAGTAAACAGTGTGTACAATTACATGACAATCATTCATTCATTCATTTGTTCCCCAAACCCTTGATGCATATCATATTGAGACAAGGGTCAAAAATCAGCATAAGAGGGCGCCTGGGTGGCTCAGTCGTTGGGCGTCTGCCTTCGGCTCAGGTCATGATCCCAGGGTCCTGGGATCGAGCCCCGCATCGGGCTCCCTGCTCCGCGGGAAGCCTGCTTCTCCCTCTCCCACTCCCCTGCTTGTGTTCCCTCTCTTGCTGTGTTTCTCTCTGTCAAATAAATAAAATCTTAAAAAAAAAAAAAATCAGCATAAGTCTTCTGGCATGTGGGTTATTTCTGGTTGAGTTATTGCTAGCAAATGAAAAAACAGCCAGCATGCACCATCTAGTTATTCTCTTGTGAAATCTCAACATCACCTTCCATGATCATCCATTTATTTATCCTCCTCATTCAGTCCTGTGCCTCCTGACTTATAGGCCAGAGTTCAGTCAGCTACTTTTGTTCAGCCTGGCATTTCTTGATCTTCTTTTGGCTTTCATATGTCTAATGGCACTCCCCTTCCTTGAGGGTCTGGGCCCTAGCAGAGACGCACAAAAGCACAGGTCATGCTAACAGAAGAAAATTGGAGTTGCATTTTACCAAAGGCTATTCCAGGTCCAAGAATGAGTAGGTAGAATATACTTTTGAAATTTGTTACAAAGATTAAAACAGAATAGAAATTTAAAGTTTGTTTCTGAGTATAAAGATAAGTTAACATTCCTGAAGTGGTTTCACAAGAGAATTTTTTTGAATTGTTTAAACCTAATGGAGGAACATACATTAACTTTGAAATGATGACTAATTTATGATACCTTACCTATAAAATGCAAAGGTAGAACATGACCATTTTTAATGTCCCAATCAAAGTTAATACTGTGATTCATGATATAGCAAATTTGAAAATGCTATTGCAAATTTAGAGCACTAAATGCTTATCTTAAAAAGGAAGAAAGGTCTCAAATCAAGGACTGCAACTTCTACTTTAAAAAACTAGAAAAGGATGGAGTGCCTGGGTAGTGCAGTTGGTTAAGCCTCCAACTCTTGGTTTCAGCTCAGGTTGTGATCTCAGGGTCATGAGATCAAGCTGTGCATTGAGCTCCACGCATAGTGTGGAGTCTGCTCAAGATTCTCTCTCCCTCTCCCTCTGCCCTTCCCACTTGTGTTCTCTCTCTCTCTCTCTCTCTCTCTCAAATAAATACATAAATCTTAAAAAAAAATTATAAAAGGAATACTAATCCTTATGAAAGCAGATGACAGGAAAAGATAACTATCAAAATGAAAATCAAAAAAGAAAAAAACAGAAAGAAAATAGACAAAAATCAATGTAAGCAAAGGCTGTTCTTTGAAATGACCAGTAAAACTGATAAGGCTCTAGTCAGACTGATCAGCCAAAAAAGAGATAAAATATACAAATCACCAATGTCAAGAATGAGAGAGGTAACATCATTACAGATTCTACAGATACTAAAATAATAAGAAAGTATTATAAACAACATTATGCCAATTAATTCTACAACTTAGATAAAATGAAAAAAATTCCTTGAGAAATACAAACTACCAAAGCTAACTCAAGAAGAAATAACCCAAATAGCATATCTATTAAAGACATTGAAATTGTAGTTAAAAACCTTCCCATAAAGGTTTGGGAAGATGTGTGAAACATCACACTCAGATGGTTGCACTGGTAAATTGTACCAAACATTTAAAGAAAAAATAATACCAACTGTACACAAACTCTTCCAGAATATTGAAGAGGAGGGAATATTTTTCAACTCATTCTGTGAGGCCAGTATTACTCTGACACCAAAACCAAAAATATTACAAGGAAAGAAAACTAGACTAGTATTCTTCATAAACACAGATGTAAGAATTCCTAACAAATTTCTAGCAAATCAAATCCAACAATGTATAAAATGGATAATACATTATGACCAAGTAATTTACCCCAGGAATGCAAAGTAGGTTTCATATGTGAAAATCAGTCAATGGAATTCACCATACCTTTAAAAAATAAATAAGTAAAAAGGAGAGACAAAAAGAAGAAAACTCATATAAACATCACAATAGAGGCAGAGAAGACACTTGAGAAAATCCAACATCAATTCCTGATAATTCAAACTAGGAATAGTAGTGAACTTCTCCAACTTGATAAAAAGGCTAAAGCTACCATCATACTTAATGGTGAAAAAACTGAATTCCTCAAGATGGATTAGGCAAGGATGTCCACTCTCACCTCCTCCTGCAATATTATACTAGAGGTTCTAACCAGTGGGACAAAGTGAGAAAAAGAAATAAAATGAATCCAGATTGGAAAGTGAAAACTAAATACACAAAGGGACAATGGCCAGACTGCATGCAAAGATAGGTCTCTGACGCACAATAGTAGCAACCAGTTCTGAAAGTCAACCTACTATCTGCAATAACTGGTCCAGAAAGTCAAACTTCTATTTGTACAAACCAGTGTAAGAAGCCAAACAGTAATGCCTGTCGCAATAGCCCAACACTGTCAGAATGTGATTAATAATTGAAGCTTCCTTAATAGTTTCCCCTGTTTTCAGCTTAGGATCAACTGGAGAAAGACAAATATCGGTTCCAAGCCAATCACATTGAATTGAAAGTCCACTTCTTGTTAACCCACCTATAGCTTCCCTTTGCCAAGAGCCTCCAAACAGGGCATACCTGAATCCCCACCTTTTTTCAACTATAAAGCTTTCCCACTCCTCTGCTTGCCTTTGAACCTCGGCCAAATGCAAGTGATGGTGGCTGACTCCCTAATTATAGCAAGTTTTAAATAAATAGCCTTTGCTTGTTCTCATTTGAGTGGTCTTCATTTATTTCTGCATAATGAAGAAATCACACTGTTTTCATTCACAAACATGATTGTACGTGTAAGAAATACAACAGAATCTTTTTTGAAAAGCTCCTAGAACTAATCACTGAGTTAGTAATGTTTCAGGATACAAGTTTGATATTTAAAAATCACCTCCATGTGTGTTACAACTAAAAAATCAGGAATTGATTTTTTTAATTTGCTATTTATAACATGTGAAATATTTAGGATAAATCTGACAAAATATGTGCAAGACCCATACACTAAAAATTGCAATACACTACTGAGAAAAATTAAAGAAGACAAATAAATCAAGAGATGTACCGTTTTCATAAGTTCTAAAACTCAACACTGTTAAAATGTCAGTCCTGTAAGTTACCTGTAGACTCAGTGCAATTCCAGCCAAAATCTGTGCAGTCTTTTTATTTGTTAAAGCTGTTGAATTGATTATAAAATTCATATGAATTTCAGTGTACTAAGAATAGTCCAAACAATTTTGAAAATAAAGGACAGAGTTAGAGGACTTACACTACCCTACCAAGATTTATCATAAAACTACAGTAATCAAGAGAGTGTGGTATTGGTATCAATAAAAAAAAATAGATCAAATGGGACAGAATAGAGTGGTAGAAACAAACTCACACACAGGGGCAACTGATTTTTGACAAAGATGCAAAAGGATTCAATAGAGAAGGGATAGACTTTTCAACAAAAGGTGCTGGAAAAATTGGATGTCCATAGGCAAAAAACAAAAAAAAGAAAAAAAAAAGACGTTTGATCCATACTTAATGCCACATTAAAAGCATGAACTCAAATGGATCATAGATCTAACTGTGAAACCAAAAACAATAAAAGTTCTGGGGGAAAAAAAGGAGAAAATTTTGAAACCATGGATTAGGCAAAGATTTTATAATAGGACATAAAAAGGACAATCCATAGAATGTGAACAGACTTAATTAATTAATTAAATCTGGACTTAATTCGAATTAAGAAGTACTGCTTTCAAAAGACATAGTTAAGCAAAGACTTTGAATAGACATTTCTCCAAATGTCAAATAAGCACAGGAAAAGATACTCAGTTAACACCATTTGCCATTAGGAAAATGCCAGTTAAAACCACGATGAAATACCACTACACACCTAATAGAATGCTAAAATTACAGTGACTGACCATACCAGTGTTCACAAGGATTTGGAGTAACTGGAACTTTCCTATACTGCTGGTGGGAATGCAAAAGGGTACAACGACTTGGGAAAACAGTTTGGGAATTTCTTAAAAAGTGAAATATGCACCCACTGTGTTAGTTTGTCAAGGCTGCCAGAACCAGTAACCCTGACTGGACGGCTTAAACACCATACATTTATTTCCCCACAATTCCAGAAACTAGAGCCTCAAGACTGGCATGTTGGCAGCTTTGGTTTCTTCTGAGGCCTCTCTCCTGGGCTTGTAGAAGGCTGCCTTCTCCCTTTGTCCTCACATGGTTGTCCCTCTGTCTGTACTGTCTATGTCCTAATCTCCTATTTTTATAAAAATACCAGTCATATTAGATTAGGACCCACTCTAATGATACCACTGTAACTTAATGACCTCTTTAAAGGCCCTCTCTACAAATACATTTTAAGGTACAGGGGGTTAAGACTACAATCTATAAATTATAGGAAGACACAGTTCAGCCCATAACACCTACCATATGATCAAACCATTCCACTCCTAGGTATTTACCTGAGAGGATTGAAGCATATGTCTATACAAAGACTTGTACATGAAGTTCATGGCAGCTTTATTATTATTTATTTATTGTATATTTATTATTATAGCTAGAAACTAGAAATAACCCAAATGTCCATCAGCAGGTAAATGCATAAACAAAAATATTCATAGGGTAGGATATTATTTAGAAATTAAAGACCAAACTTTTGATACTCATAACAATACATATGAATCTAAAGTGATAGAAGTGAGAGGAAAAAGATCATATATTATTTGAATCCTTTATATAAAATGTGAACCAATGCATTATGACAGAGCATATCAGTTAGTTCCTGATGCAGCTGAGGGGAGGAAGAGTCAGGAAGAAGGAATTATAAAGAGACACAGTAAACTTTTGGGACAGATAGATATGGTCTCAACCTCAACTGTGCTGATGGTTTCACTGAGATATATATATATATATATATATATGCCCAAGCTTATCAAAGTATATGTTCTTAAAATATACATTTTAATGTATATCAATTATACTTCAATAAAACTGTGGAAAAAAGTGATTCCCAGGTCAGGCAAGAAATGACAGACCTTTATCAGAATTGTCCTCAAGTGATTACCAGTGAAAATAGCATGAGGAATGTTTAGGCCCTCTATGCACTGATTGAGCAAATATCAAACCATGCTACCTTCCTGGGAAAGATGAGGTATGTGCTGGGTGTACTTCACCCAGCAAATCCACTTTCCCCCCACCCCCACTATTCTGTGGGCCTCAAGACGCTGATCTGTATAAACTTCTCCTGCCAGGCTTCTTGCCCACTGGCCTTTGCTTAGGTTTGGTCCCCAGTGGCATGCAGGCAGGACAGCTTCATAGGTATGTGTTCTAAATATAGTGCATTAAGAAAATGTGAGCTATAGTAAGAACAACAGATCAGGAGACAACTGCTTTTGAAAGATAGTCTGTCACTCACACTTCCCAAGAGGAGAGGGCACATTATACTAAGGAGGTACTTTGGGGTTTTTTGCAAATTGGGGAGCAATGTCTTTAATCATTATAGCTCAAGGTCTGATCATCTCTGCACCCTCATGCCCTCTCAGTGCCCACCTGGGTCCTTCTGGGTAGAAATGTAAGGCAGGCCACAGGGCCTTGAAGCCTAGAGATGTGTGCCCCCACCTGCCAGCAACTCTTAGGCCAGGAAGCCTCGGTGAACCACACAAGGAATCACCCAGGCAGTCATGATGTAGAGGGAGGGGAACTGTGGGCAATAGCCTTTATTGTGGTTTCCAGAGGAAGGCCTGGGCTAGGCAGAGAGTAAGCAAGCCTAGGATTAGCTTGTTTGACTAATTTCAACATGCTCTGGGCCACAGAGTCTGTCCCTACTTGTCTGGTACCTGGCCCTGGCATGATTAAGACAAGTGTTGTGCAGATTTTTGGGCTCCAGGGGAGAGCCCAACGGACTTGTCTGGTACCTGGCCCTGGCATGATTAAGACAAGTGTATACTGGCCCAGGGGAGAGCCCAACGAAGGAGGTGGTCAGGTGTGTGGACTCCCGGTTGGTTGGTTTGTATTTGAAAAGTGGCCTCCTGAGGTCAGGGGAGGAGCGGAGGGAGGCAGGAGGCCAAGGCAAGGTGACTCAGGCATATCCCCAGGTTTCCCAGAACAAGGCATGTCCAGCCTATACCGCAGGGCAGATGTTAAAGCATCAAACTGATAGAAGCCGGAAACATGGTTAACACAGTGCAACCCACACAGTCACAAAGGTCGTAACACTCAGAAAGGCATTGCACTTGGTTTAATACTCTACTGTCACCATCTTGAAATTCTTAGTAATTTTTGAACAACATCCCATACATTATATTGTGTAACTGGTCCGATATGGAAGAGCAGAAGAGAAAGAATCTAGGGTATCTATTCCTGACTACACACTACCTCCCTGCTAGGCCATGCTTTTCCAGTGCCTTCCTTGGTTCTGCCACCAAAGGCCCCAGCTCCAGCCACCTGGCCCCCTCCAGCTGCTCCAGACCCCTCAGGTTCCGAGGACCACACAGCTCCTGTATCTCCCGGAGTGGTAAACTGCTTTTGGAAACCCCGGGGGAGGTTCACCACTCCTCACTGGTTTTCCTAAACTCTTATCTTGCCTTTATAAATCATCTTTTCAGCCAAACCTTCTGTGTGCCCCTGTGTCCAGCCTGGCTGGACCCTGCCAGGGCCCTGAGAGCAAACAGATGCACAAGAGGAGGAGGGAAGGACTACAGGATGACTGACAGAGAGCCCAGGGAGAAGTACAGATTTGACAGGCTCCAAAACCATACAACGGAATTAAAAGTAGCATGGAAACTAAAAGGCACTCGAGTTCCCAAGGGCCTCAGCCTACGAAAGCCCAGCCTTTCCAAAGCAGAAGTCAGAGTTTGAAAGCCAATAACCACAGACATGACCCTGAGAGAGCAATGCATAATTTACAGAGTAATTTCAAATATACTAGCCCATCTCCTCTGATCCTCCAAGAATGCGGAGGCTGAGAGAGGCTGAGCGGCCTGCCAAGGTCACACAGGTCCCCCACGGCGGCTCGGGCTGAGTCAGGACATTCATTTCCATCTCCCCTCGCCTACAGCCAGGCTTCCTCAGTGTAAGCTCCTCAAAGGCAGGGGCTAGTCCGAATCGTTCATGGACTCTCCAGAGTTCAAAACAACACCTGGCACATAGAAGCTTGTAATATTTGGTGACCTGAGGCCAATGCACCTTGCAGGACACGGAGCAGTATGTCCCACAAGGTTTTGTCTGCTTTAGATGCTACAGACAGAGAAGCCATAGAAAGTCGGGCCTTTGCCTTGATGCCTATTGGCCATCCCACCTATCAGGTCACTGTGGGCAGTTGGGAGGGTCACCACATGGCTGAGGGCTGCCATCTCCAGGAGGAGGAGGTGACTTCAAAATGCAGTAGTGTTGCTGCCCAGCCATGATGCTCAGTGAGCTCACCTCTCCCGGAATTAGGGAGAAGGTTCAGGCTAGGATGAGGTGTCTTGGGCTGAGACAAGTCTGGATGGGCTCTGAGACATAAACATCTTTCCTCTAATTTTGTATTATTTTACCTATAATAAAAATCCTTTTCCACTTTTAATTTTCGATACTTCTGTATTTGAGTTCTATCCTATAAGCATATATCATAAGCAACCATGCTAAACTGCTATCCTTGTAAGTGAAAAAGGTCAAATGTTGGCAATTTCATATGGTTCAATTTTATATTTATTTGATAATCAGGGGAAAAAATCTTGATTAAAAAAAAAACTGAATACTTATGGCCACACCAAAAATCTACACACAGATGTTTACAGCAGCTTTATTCATAATTCTCAAAATTTGGAAGCAACAAAAATGTCCTTCAGTACGTGAGTAGATAAATAACCTGCAGTACATCCAGAAGATGTGCTATTCGTACTAAAAAGGAATGAGTTATCTAATTGTATAAAGACATGCAGGAAAATTAAATACATATTACTAAGTGAAAAAAAAGTCAATGAAAACAGGCTACATACTGTATGATCCCACCTATATGACATTCTAGAAAAGATATTATGGAAACAATAAAAAAATTCAGTGGTTGCCAGAGTTGGAAGTGGACTCGGGGATGAACACGCTGAGCACAGAGCATTTTTAGGGCAGTGAAAGCAGTCTGGATGGGATTATAATGATGGATATACGTCCTTATACATTTGTCCAAAGCCATGGAATATGTTAACACCATGAGGGAACCCTTTGGTAAACTATGGACTTTAGGTGGCTATGATGTGTCAGTGTAGGTTTATCCTGGGTTTAAAAACAATAAGTCCCACTCTAACGAGTGATGTTGGCAATGAGGGAGGGGTGTGAAAAGTGGTACGTGCGAAATCTCTGTTCCTTCCTCTCAATTTTCTTGTAAACCTAAAACTATTCTTTAAAAAGTAGCCTTAAAAAAAATAGCAGCCTGCGACATTTACCTTTTTCCTGAATTAGCCACTTTCTCCTATCAATTTTAGCAATTCTAATATTAAAAGATTAATATATTTTAATTTATCTTAGATTAATATCTAAGATTAAAAACCTTACCATTACCCACCAAGATGTCCGTCAGTCTGTGAGTGGATAAACAGACTGTGGTACATCCTGACAAGAGAACATTATTCAGAGAAAACAAGAAATGAGCTACCAAGCCATGAAAACACCTGGAGAAAACTTAAATGCATATTGCTAAGAGAAAGAAGCCAATCTCAAATGACCACATATTGTATGATTCCAAGTCTCTGACATTCTGGAAAAAGCAAAACTATGGAGACAGTGAAAAGACCAGTGGATGCCCAGGGCTTAGGTGGAGGGAGGGATAAACAGGAGGAGCACAAGGGGTGTTTGGGGCAGTGAGCTCTTCTGTGTGGTTCTATAATGTTGGAAATATGTCTTTAGGCAGTTGTGAAAACCCATAGAATGTACAACACAAACAGTAAACCCCCTCAGGTAAACTATGGACTTTCGGTGATAATGATGTGTCAGTGCACATTCATTGATTGCAACAAAAGTACCACATGAATGCAAGATGATAATAATAGGAGAAACTGTGAGGTAAGGGATTATGTAGGCATTGTCTGTACTCTGTTCTTTTTTTTTTTTTTTTTGGTAAACCTAAAACTACTCCAAAAAAGAGTCAATAAAAAATAAATTAATTAAATTAAAAAAAAAAAACAACGAAAACCCACCTTGCCTTTCATCACCCAACAGAGAGACTGGAGGACAAGGGGAGAGAGACTGGGACAGGCTGTGCACTTTGGGAGGGGAGCAGCAGGCTCAGTGTCTGCAGAAGGGGTCCTCAAGGAGCACAGACAAGGACCAAAGACACACTCCATCAATTTTCCAATCTGCCTAAGGCTGACCTTTCTTTCCTAATAGCACGACTTAACAACTGCCTTAAAATCCTTTTGCGAATTTGCTGCTTTCTTTCGAGCATTACAAATTTTCCATTCGGGAGTGTTTCTAAAGCTCTGGTGATGTTTAATCTTATCTCCCGAGTCATGCTTAAAAGTCCAACACTTGCAAACATTTCCAAGTAAAATGAATAGCTCGTGACAAGCCACATCTCAATGTTTTTAAACCTGCACATCTCGCAAGGACTGCTCCGCTCATTTTTATCTACATCATTTTTCTGACCCTGAGGTTTCTCAAGGTTGAGGGTCCCCTGAGATGTGACATCTGTAATTACAATCCCTCTAGATTCTTCTTGTTACCTTCTTTAGAAAAAGTGTTACGGACTTGCTTCCCCCCCTCCTTTTTTGCTATCTTGGGAGAAGCACCCATTTGTGTATTTTCTGCCCCGTATCTGTATACTTCTCAAGGACATCTGCAAGCTTCCATCCGTGGAAAACAAAACATGTTTATTTCTCCCCATCCTCCTGCATTCTCATTCAGTTCAAGAGAATGTCCAATTTCACTGAAAATATAATTTCCCTAGGCGTCACTCCGGTGGCTAAGCGGGGGGTGGAACCCTCGCGGGACAGTGTGGTCTCAGGACCCTCAGGGTCACAGAAAGACCAGGGGTGCCTGACTGTGGCAGAGCTCCCAGGTAACAGGGCAGGGAAGCCGGCTGCAGAGGCGGAGCCCAGGCGCGGGCTCTCAGCTCGGGGTTGCCATAAACCGTGATCCGCGGCACAGTCGGGCCACTGCTCCTCCAGCAGGGACCCAACAAGCAGCAGATCCAGGGAGACTCCCCTTCCTTCCCCGGGAGGAGCAGCAGGGGAGCCCACCGCAGGGATCTGCTGGGTTTGGAGACTCCACACAGGGTCGGGTGCCAGAGATAGAAACGCGCGGTCACAGGCTGGGTGAGCATGGAGTGGAGCCGGAGACCGGGGAGACGGGAGTGACTGACGGCTTTTCTCTGGGGGCTCACTGAGGAGCGGGGCCCCGAGTTCTCGGCTCCTCCGGGGCGGAGATTGGGAGGCCGCCATTTTCACTCTCTGCCTCCAAAGCTGTACGGAAAGCTCGCTGGGAACAAAAGCCCCGGAGAGCAAACCCGAGCAGATTACTTAGCCGGGAGGGGGCAAGGGCGGGGCAATTCAACCTCCAGCAAAGACATTTGGGAACCACGGCAACAAGCCCCTCACCCAGAAGATAAACGAGAACAGCCAGCCAAGACCAAGTTTACTGATCAATGAGAACGGCAGAAATCCAGTGCTAGGGGAATACTACACATAGAATCCATGGCTTTTTTACAATGATTCTTTCAAAGTTAATTTTTTTTAACTTTTTTTCTTTTTCTTTTTTTTTTTGAATTTTTCTTTTTCCCTTTTTCAACATCTTATCAATCCCTTTTTTAAAAAAATATTTTTATTTTTCATTTTTTTTCATTTTTAGAGTCATATTCTATCCCTTCATAGTAGTTACCCATATTTTTGGCATATGTATAGAAGTTGTTCTCTCTTTAAAATATTGAGATAGTTTCTTCTAACAGATTAAAATATACCCTAAATCTCTAGTATATGGTTTTTTTTCTACTCCCCTGCCTGATCACATTCTCTCCCTTTTTTTTTTCTTTTTTTCTTTTTTTAAATCCTCTTCTTTCTTTTCTCAAACAACTTCTTATCAATTCCTTTTATAAAATTTTTTATAATTTCCATCTTTACAGTCATATTCCATCCCTTCATCATATCAACCCTTATTTTTGTACATATATAAGTTTTTCTTTCTTTAAAAATTTGGAAGGCACTTTCTTCTAACAGACCAAAATACAACCAAAATCTACTGTGTGGCACTGATCTATATACCAGCCTGATCATATTTGATCATATTCTGGTTTGTTGTTGTTGTTGTTGTTTTGTTTTGCTCTGTTTTTGTTTGTTTTTATCTTTATCTTTTTCTTTTTCTTTTTTTTCTTTTTCTTTTTTCTCTCTTTCCCTTTCTTTCCCACTGTTTCAGGTCTTTTCTGATTTGTTTAGAGTATCTTTTCTGGGGACGTTGTTACTCTGCTAGCATTTTGTTCTCTCATTAATCTATTCTCCTCTGAACAAAATGACAAGATGGAAAAAATCACCTCAACAAAAAGAACAAGAGGTAGTACCGACTGCCAGGGACCTACTCAATACAGACATTAGTACGATGTCAGATCTAGAGTTCAGAATCATCACTTTAAAGATACTAGCTGGGCTTGAAAAAAATATGGAAGTTATTAGAGAAACCCTTTCTGGAGAAGTAAAAGAACTAAAATCTAACCAAGTAGAAATCAAAAAGGCTATTAATGAGGTGCAATCAAATATGGGGGCGCTAACTGCTAGGATAAATGAGGCAGAAGAGAAAATCAGTGATATAGAAGACCAAATGATGGAAAATAAAGAAGCTGAGAAAAAGAGAGATAAACAACTACTGGATCACGAGGGCAGAATTCGAGAGATAAGCAATACCATAAGACGAAACATTAGAATAATTGGGATCCCAGAAGAAGAAGAAAGAGAGAAAGGGGCAGAAGGTATAATGGAGCAAATTATAGCAGAGAACTTCCCTAATTTGGGGAAGGAAACAGGCATCAAAATCCAGGAAGCACAGAGAACCCCTCTCAAAAATCAATAAAAATAGGTCAACACCCCGACATCTAATAGTAAAACTTATGAGTCTCATAGACAAAGAGAAAATCCTGAAAGCAGCTCGGGAGAAGAGAGATGTAACCTACAAGGGTAGAAACATTATATTGGCAACAGACCTATCCACAGAGACCTGGCAGGCCAGAAAGGACTGGCAGGATATATTCAGAGCACTAAATGAGAAAAATATGCAGCCAAGAATACTATATCCAGCTAGGCTGTCATTGAAAATTGAAGGAGAGATAAAAAGCTTCCAGGACAAACAAAAACTAAAGGAATTTGCAAACACAAAACCAGCCCTACAGGAAATCTTGAAAGGGGGCCTCTAAGCAAAGAGAGACCCTAAAAGCAACATAGACCAGAAAGGAACACAGACAATATACGGTAACAGTCACCTTAAAGACAATACAATGGCACTAAATTCCTATCTTTCAATAGTTACCCTGAATGTAAATGGGCTAGATGCCCCAATCAAAAGACACAGGCTATCAGATTGGATTAAAAAACAAGACCCATTGATATGCTGTCTGCAAGAGACTCATTTTAGAACCAAAGACACCCCAGATTGAAAGTGAGGGGGTGGAAAACCATTTACCATGCTAATGGACACCAAAAGAAAGCTGGGGTGGCAATCCTTATATCAGACAAATTAGATTTTAAACCAAAGACTGTAATAAGAGATGAGAAAGGACACTATATCCTACTTAAAGGGTCTATCCAACAAGAAGATCTAACAATTATAAATATCTATGCCCCTAACATGGGAGCAGCCAATTATATAAGGCAATTAATAACAAAAGCAAAGAAACACATCAACAGCAATAAATAATAGTGGGGGACTTTAACACCCCCTCACTGAAATGGACAGATCATCTAAGCAAAAGATCAACAAGGAAATAAAGACTTTAAATGACACACTGGACCAAATGGACTTCACAGACATATTCAGAACATTCCATCCCAAAGCAATGGAATACACATTCTTCTCTAGTGCCCATGGAACATTCTCCAGAATAGATCACAACCTAGGTCATAAATCAGGTCTCAACTGGTACCAAAAGATTGGGATCATTCCCTGCCTATTTTCAGACCACAATGCTTTGAAACTGGAACTCAATCACAAGAGGAAAGTTGGAAAGGACTCAAATACATGGAGGCTAAAGAGCATCCTACTAAAGAATGAATGGGTCAACCAGGAAATTAAAGAAGAATTAAAAAAATTCATGGAAACCAATGAAAATGAAAACACAACTGTTCAAAATCTTTGGGATGAAGCAAAGGCAGTCCTAAGAGGAAAGTATATAGCAATACAAGCCTTTCTCAAGAAACAGGAAAGGTCTCAAGTACACAACCTAACCCTACACCTAAAGGAGCTGGAGAAAGAACAGTAAATAAAGCCTAAACCCAGCAGGAGAAGAGAAATAATAAAGATCAGAGCAGAAATCAATGAAATAGAAACCGAAAGAACAGTAGAACAGATCAACGAAACTAGGAGCTGGTTCTTTGAAAGAATTAACAAGATTGATAAACCCCTGGCCAGACTTACCAAAAAGAGAAGAGAAATGACCCAAATCAACAAAATCATGAATGAAAGAGGAGAGATCACAACCAACACCAAAGAAATACAAACAATTATAAGAACATATTTTGAGCAACTCTATGCCAGCAAATTAGATAACCTGGAAGAAATGGATGCATTCCTAGAGATGTATCAACTACCAAAACTGAACCAGGAAGAAATAGAAAACCTGAACAGACCTATAACCACTAAGGAAATTGAAGCAGTCATCAAAAATCTCCCAAAAAACAAAAGGCCAGGGCCAGATGGCTTCCCAGGGGAATTCTACCAAACATTTCAAGAAGAATTAATACCTATTCTTCTGAAACTGTTCCAAAAAATAGAAATGGAAGGAAAACTTCCAAAGTCATTTTATGAGGCCCCACCATTACCTTGATCCCAAAACCAGACAAAGACCCCATCAAAAAGGAGAACTACAGACCAATATCCCTGATGAACATGGATGCAAAAATTCTCACCAAAATACTAGCCAATAGGATCCAACAGTACATTAAAAGGATTATTCACCACGACCAAGTGGGATGTATCCCTGGGCTGCAAGGTTGGTTCAACATCCACAAATCAATCAACGTGATACAATACATTAACAAAAGAAAGAACAAGAATCATATGATCCTCTCAATAGATGCAGAAAGCGCGTTTGACAAAGTACAGCATCCTTTCTTGATCAAAACTCTTCAGAGTATAGGCATAAAGGGTACATACCTCAATATCATAAAAGCCATTTATAAAAAACCTACAGCAAATATCATTCTCAATGGGGAAAAACTGAGAGCATTCCCCCTAAGGTCAGGAACGCGGCAGGGATGTCCACTATCACCACTGCTATTCAACATAGTATTGGAAGTCCTAGCCACAGCAATCAGACAACAAAAAGAAATCAAAGGCATCCAAATCAGCAAAGAAGAAGTCAAACTCTCACTCTTTGCAGATGATATGATACTTTATGTGGAAAACCCCAAAGACTCCACCTCAAAACAGCTAGAACTCATACAGAAATTCAGTAAAGTGGCAGGATATAAAATCAATGCACAGAAGTCAGTGGCATTCCTATACACCAACAACAAGACAGAAGAAAGAGAAATTAAGGAGTCGAGCCCATTTACAATTGCACCCAAAACCATAAAATACCTAGGAATAAATCTAACCAAAGAGGCAAAAAATCTGTACTCAGAAAACTATAAAATACTCATGAAAGAAATTGAGGAAGACACAAAGAAAGGGAAAAACGTTCCATGCTCATGGATTGGAAGAACAAATATTGTGAAGATGTCAATGCTACCTAGAGCAATCTACACATTCAATGCAATCCCCATCAAAATACCATCCACTTTTTTCAAAGAAATGGAACAAATAATCCTAAAATTCGTATGGAACCAGAAAAGACCCTGCATAGCCAGAGGAATGTTGAAAAAGAAAAGCAAAGCTGGCGGCATCACAATTCCGGACTTCCAGCTCTATTACAAAGCTGTCATCATCAAGACAGTATGGTACTGGCACAAAAACAGGCACATAGATCAATGGAACAGAATAGAGAGCCCAGAAATGGACCCTCAACTCTATGGTCAACTCATCTTTGACAAAGCAGGAAAGAATGTCCAATGGAATAAAGACAGTCTCTTCAACAAATGGTGTTGGGAAAATTGGACAGCCACGTGCAGAAGAATGAAACTGGACCATTTCCTTACACCACACACAAAAATAGACTCCAAATGGTTGAAAGACCTCAATGTGAGACAGGAGTCCATCCAAATCCTAAAGGAGAACACAGGCGGCAACCTCTTCGACCTCAGCCGCAGCAACTTCTTCCTAGAAACATCGCCAAAGGCAAGGGAAGCAAGGGCAAAAATGAACTATTGGGACTTCATCAAGCTAAAAAGCTTTTGCACAGCCAAGGAAAGAGTCAACAAAACCAAAAGACAACCGACAGAATGGGAGAAGATATTTGCAAATGACATGACAGATAAAGGGCTAGTATCCAAAATCTACAGAGAACTCATCAAACTCAACACCCAAAGAACAAAGAATCCAATCAAGAAATGGGCAGAAGACATGAACAGACATTTTTCCAAAGAAGACATCCAAATGGCCAACAGACACATGAAAAAGTGCTCAGTATCGCTCGGCATCAGGGAAATCCAAATCAAAACCTCAATGCGATACCACCTCACACCAGTCAGAATGGCTAAAATTAACAAGTCAGGAAAGGACAGATGTTGGCGGGGATGCGGAGAAAGGGGAACACTCTTCCACTGTTGGTGGGAATGCAAGCTGGTGCAGCCACTCTGGAAAACAGTATGGAGCTTCCTCAAAAAGTTGAAAATAGAGCTACCATATGATCCAGCAATTGCACTACTGGGTATGTACCCCAAAGATACAAAAGTAGGGATCCGAAAGGGTACGTGCACCCCAATGTTTATAGCAGCAATGTCCACAATAGCCAAACTGTGGAAAGAGCCAAGATGTCCATCGACAGATGAATGGATAAAGAAGAAGTGGTATATATATACAATGGAATATTATGCAGCCATCAAAAGGAATGAGATCTTGCCATTTGCAGCAACGTGGATGGAACTGGAGGGTATTATGTTGAGTGAAATAAGTCAAACAGAGAAAGACATGTATCATATGATCTCACTGATATGAGGAATTCTTGATCGCAGGAAACAAACTGAGGGTTGCTGGAGTGGGGGGTGGGGTGGGAGGGAGGGGGTGACTGGGTGATAGACACTGGGGAGGGTATGTGTTCTGGTAAGCGCTGTGAATAGTGCAAGACTGTTGAATCTCAGATCTGTACCTCTGAAACAAATAATGCAATATATGTTAAGAAAAAAAAAAAAGAAGAAGAAGGTAGCAGGAGGGGAAGAATGAAGCGGGGGAAATCGGAGGGGTAGACGAACCATGAGAGACGATGGACTCTGAAAAACAAACAGGGTTCTAGAGGGGAGGGGGGTGGGAGGATGGGTTAGCCTGGTGGTGGGTATTGAGGAGGGCACATTCTGCATGGAGCACTGGGTGTTATGCACAAACAATGAATCATGGAACATTCATCTAAAACTAATGATGTAATGTATGGGGATTAACATAAGAATAAAAAAAATTTAAAAAAATAATAATTTCCCTAGGAATTAGTTATCTGTGTGGGCTGATTTAGGCGAGGTTAAAAGGCAATTTTTATTTTTAGCTTTAGAGAAATTATTCAAACTGAAATATAGATATCACTAAATAAAATCCATCGACCTATTCACGTCAGTCCATAACCTGGCAGAGTACTAGGATACTGCAACTTAGCTTTCTCAGGAGGTTGTGATACATTAAGGAGGGAATTACCCTCAATGAGACATAGGTTGTCTGCACCATAGTCTGAAGAGACTCCATTGGCATTTGGAGGCATTGGGATCTGCCTTGATCAGACACCAAGTGCTTCACAAATGTTTTTGCTCAACACACTACAGAGTACCACAGGTCTACACTATGGATACTAACTCAACCCTGGAACAGAGGAAATGCATACCCAGTATGTTGCATTTCATGAACTATTTTACCAACCAGACGATCCCAAGCACTATCTATAAGAGGAGTCAATAGTTAGGCTTCTTTAGGCTTTTTGAGTTTACTTGGGCTTTTTGCTCGTTGTGGACCAGCTAAGGGATAGGAGAAAGACAACTAAGGAAGAAGCCACAGGCCCTTCAGCAGGGTTTGCTGTTTGGACCAGGAAGGCACATGGTGATGGGGTTCAGACACATACCGTTCCCCTGCCCTTCTAACCCCTTTTCCTTATGGACACAAGTGTTCCCACCCCAGGCATGTCCCAGCCTTGTAGCTTCAGCCTCAGCCCCCTCCTCCTTGGGGCTCTGTCTCAGCTGGGTTGCCAATGGCCAGCAGTTATCACGTAGGTGTGGTGCTATTGTGTGACAAGGTTATGTTAGTGAGGGACAAGAACCTACAGATGAAGTAGTGGAGAGATTGGGGGCCAGTGGCAAATGGAACCTCCTCCTCCTGACAGCAGAGAAGGCCGTAGAAGCTCAGAAGAGGAAGAGTAACAAATGCAGAAACACTTGTTCTCAGCTTAGAAACCCAAGGCAAAGCCATCAGAAGCCCCCTCTGGGCCTCTGCTTTCTAATCTGCTCACTAAGCTCTCATCAGCAATTCTATTTTATGGTCCTGTCATAATGGTCTTCCCAGACCCTTGTCCAATCACACATCTCCTCCAGACTTGGCCTGAAAACCCTAACCTTGGACCTTATATTTATGGCCACGCATCCCTCATACCACCTGACCTGGGGGCAGACCTCCATGAGCAGTCATGGCTAATGGCTTGAATATCCCTAACAGTGCATTCCTGCAAAAAGGTCCTTCTGCACCTAACTCCTAAGTACACAGATGGAAATGCCACTGCATCTGCCCCATCAGGCATTCAAAGGCACGAATTGAAAGCTGCAAGGTATCCTCATGAAATACCATGATCACCAGACCATGAGACTGCTTTTTAGTGCAATTTCTAGGTAACATAGTTAACTCTAGAATTTACAGTTACAGAAATTCAATTCAGAGTCTCGGCTGTCCCTAGGCTGAGGGGAGAATTTAGTGTCACACCTGCTTCCTCCCTGGGGGCTTCCTTTTTGCTTTGACTGGCTGCACTGATACATCAATTGGGAAACTGTTCTCATCAGTGGAGTATTGATTTAAAAGTCTCAGGCTCTGGGACTCAGGGCATAAACCTTCTCCCCAGAGTTATTTCATATGACCCATTGCATTAATGTTGCATATAAGAATTTCCCCATACTTTATAATAAACATTTTCCATTCTGCAAATTGCAAACCAATGGCATTCTTGAGCATCCAGTGCGATGTTTGATATTCCATTCACTATCACCACAAGTATCTTAGGCTTTATACAAGACGCTGCCTACACAGGTTTTTGTCCCTTCCTATCACGAAATGAACCTGAAAAGCAAAAGAAGTACTTAAAAATACGGCTGTGACTTTTGAATTTTCCACATTTTCTTTTTCTTTGCCCCCACCACCTCTTTTTTTTTTTTTTTTTCCATTCAGTCTTAAATAGCAACTGGGACATATGAGGAGATGGGGAGGTTTATTCTGTGATCCCCCATGGATCAGAACAACCTCACTCTCTCCCCCTCTGGCTGGCTGTGGGGTGGGATTGACTATATGGAAATCGGAAATCTCACACCATGTTTAACCTGCCTTAAAAGTCAGTCTGAGCAAGTGTGCATCTTTTTTTTTTTTTTTAAATACCTTATTTATTTATTTGAGAGAGAGAGAATGAGAGAAAGCACATGAGAGGGGGGAGGGTCAGAGGGAGAAGCAGACTCCCCGCCGAGCAGGGAGCCCGATGCGGGACTCGATCCCGGGACTCCAGGACCATGACCCGAGCTGAAGGCAGTCGCCCAACCAACTGAGCCACCCAGGCACCCGCAAGTGTGCATCTTTAGGGGAGCTCCAGGAGGGAGTTGTGGGACCTCACCACTGCTGTCCTGCCCAAAAGTTACGCCAGACTCAATCCTCGCCACCCCCCCTTCCCTTCAGAGAAATGGTCCCTGCACGAGTTACTCTGATTGGCACTGAAAACAAAAACAACAAATTGATATTCCATCTCAGGATGTCTCTTTTTGTACCCTGTAGCACAGGAGGAAGAAAGGAAGTCAAAGAATGAGTGCTTAAGTCAGCAATTCACAAAGCAATTCAGAGTTGTCCGCTAACCACAAGCCTTGAATTTCACCCAGCCCTTTATCATTGTCTCTGTGGTATTTAAAAAACAAAGCAAAACAAACTTTCAAAACTGCAGACCTACAGTTCTGCCTTCAGTGCACTAATTAGCATGGTATCTCCTTCCCCCCTGGGCCCCACCCCACGCAGCTGCTACAGAGATCCCAAGGTGAAGGGGCCTGGATTTGTAAGCCTGAAGCATTTTTCACAGCATTTCAGCCAAAAATCACCTTGTTTTCTCCCTTCCTTTTGGGTGTCTGGAAAGCTGCATGAAGTTCTAGGCCAAATGGCCACTCGCAGTGTTTGCAGAATTAGCTTCAGTGCAAAACTTTCTGGCCCCGTGCCCTGTCTCCTCAGGAGGTGCCATTCCTGGGACCTCTACTTGCATGGTGGGGGATAGGGGTGGGGGGCAGATACCTGGGCCCCCGGGAGGGCTCATGCTTCTCCCACTGCGCTCCAGCAGACCCAAGCTGCATGCCATTCCCACGCAGCCTGCCTTGAGAGTTTTTGCGCCACCGCTGGCCTGAGTCTCCTTTCCCAGTCTCACTGCTGAAACCTTCCTCACTCTTCAGAGCCCTGCTCATCCCTCCTCCGAGCATCCAGCCTGATGATGCCCCACACCCTGCAGCCTGCCCCACCAAAACACAGCGCCAGCTGCTGTCCAGGCATCAGGGAGGCTGGGCACGCTGATGTGTCTAACAATTGTGCACACACGCATCCTGACCCACCAGGGGACCCAAGCTGTGACAGAGACAGCACCACTCATTCCGTATTCTTGGGCCCTAGGCTCAGGGCCTGGCACATTCTGAGGGGACAGTACATGCTTGCTGAATTGAAGGGGACATTGCTGGGTTCAACTGCAGTGCCACCTGTCCCTTCTCAGGCTGAGAAAAAAGGGAGTGTGACAGGACCACGCAAGGTAATACTGAGGAAATTTCCTAAATAGCAGGGCCCAGGTATTGCAGCTGGGCAAATCACATAACTTCTTTGAACCGCAAATTCCCTCAAAGGGCAAGTGCAAAATCATACCTACCTTGAGAGTCATTGAGAGAATGAGATGAGATGATGCCTATGAAGACTGGTCCAGGCCTGGTCCTCGGTCAGTGAAACTGTGCCATAAATAAGGTCTGGGGCGGGGAGCATACCAGTCAGGGAGTCAGCGGGCCGGTCATACACTCCTTACCTGCAACAAGCTCCACCATGA
The DNA here is from genome assembly GCF_002201575.2 of Neomonachus schauinslandi. NCBI lineage: Eukaryota > Metazoa > Chordata > Mammalia > Carnivora > Phocidae > Neomonachus > Neomonachus schauinslandi. Next base: position 37,838,805 of record NC_058404.1, read on the forward strand.
GACTGGTTTGTCGCTAAATACACTAGAACAGGCACTTTGGACGTAGAGCAAGACCCCTAAGTCTGGGCCAAAGCCCTCCATGGGTGAGCTAGGCGGGAAACAGGCGAGGGTCTCAAGGGTGCTAGCAGGTCCTGGGAGAGGCAGTGTCCCAGCCCAAGCCTTTCACACTCTAGGACCTCAACTGCCACCCGGCTTCAGAGCAGGGCTGTAAGAGGACACAGAATACACCAAATAGCCTCTGCTACAGCCTGAGGGATCAGCTCCTTGCTCATCCCCTGCCTCCTCTCGGTCTGGGCAAGCCTTCAAAGAACTTTAAATCCAAGCATGAACCAGGGCAGCTGTGCCCAGAGACCTGATCTGCAAGTTAATGTCCCCCCACACACACTACTCAGGAAGAACTTTCTTGTTCTTTAAATCTTTAAATCTCTTCCCCTTGCAAATATTTATGAAACCCCACAGTGGGATATGTTCTTGCCAACCTGCGTGGCTGTGTTCCAAGGTCCTAACACCAGGCTGTTAATGTATGACAAGCCGCAGTGGGCAGGACATCTTATTTTTCAAATCCCACTTGCAAGTCAGATGAAAAAAGACATTCTGAAAGGCAGCAAAGAACACTTAGAAACCAATAAACATCTCTACCCCCTGACTGATTCTACCTTGAAGAGCTGCCTCGAGTTTCCATATGCTGCATAAATCTACCCTATTTTACAGCCACGGAGGCCCCTGCTGATGCTCCTCATAGTCCCAATCACCTCCAACTTCGGTGGGCTCTGACACAGGAAATCTCCATTGATAAAGTAGATAATGCGCACTTGCTTTCCCAGAACAACACTGGGTGGAGATGAATCTTCTCTCATCTTTACTGCTGTGGTGGCTATTTCTCAACTTTATTTCCCAGGACTTCATCCTGGGTCAACACAATGTTTCACCAGCGAACAAAACAGTGGCTAAAGTTAAAGGCCATTCACCTTCCTCCACCCCAGTCCCCTTCTCCACTCTAGGCTTGGGAACACTTCCTACCATTCAGGGGCTTTGTTTGTTTTTTTCCCCAGATCAAAGTCTCCTCAGTTGACTGTAAATAGGACATGTTCCCAGCTCCTTCTCCCTTAGCATCTACTCTAGCTTCTCTCTTGTGTCAGCCTGTCTATATCCATCTCTCAGATAGATAATACATGATGGAGAGAGAGAATCAAAAACGCTGCTTCTCTAATATATGGACAGAGACCAATGTATAGGACATCCCTAATATATATGGACAGAGAGAAAAAGAAAGAGTCAAATAAGAAGGGAAACAGTTTTTTTCTTTTTTTTTTAAAGATTTTATTTATTTATTTGAGAGAGAGAGAGAATGAGAGACAGAGAGCATGAGAGGAAGGAGGGTCAGAGGGAGAAGCAGACTCCCTGCCAAGCAGGTAGCCCGACGTGGGACTCGATCCCGGGACTCCAGGATCATGACCTGAGCTGAAGGCAGTCGTTTAACCAACTGAGCCACCCAGGCACCCAACAGTTTTTTTCTTTATTTCAAATGTACATATTTGTCCCTTTCTCCTGAGAGCTCCCAGGGCTCTCCTAAGTGGTTTTCCATTTGAATACACAAAAGAAAGGGAGCTAGTCACAAATTTTTCAGTATAAAAAAAACTTTAAAACATCACCAACATACCTAGAAAATTGATAAGTCAATCATTAAATCAATCAATCTAGTGATCACTTTAGTAATATAAATCATTGCCTGACCAGCTTTGGAAATCATTGGCATAAAAGCCATTTAAAAATACTAAGCCCCCAAAGGAGTAATCAAATAGTGAACTCCAATATGCAGTGATGGTTTAAGCCAATGTTTCTCAACTGTAAGTAAAAGAAGAAATTCTCAAGGATTTGATGACTCCTATCTGAGAAACAATAACTTATTAATCTAAAGTCTTATAAAAAATGTCTTTTAATTGTTATCACAGGGGGGTGCCTGGGTGGCTCAGTCGTTAAGCGTCTGCCTTCGGCTCAGGTCATGATCCCAGGGTCCTGGGATCGAGTCCCACATCGGGCTTCCTGCTCAGTGGGAAGCCTGCTTCTCCCTCTCCCACTCCCCCTGCTTGTGTTCCTGCTCTCGCTGTCTCTCTCTCTGTCAAATAAATAAATAAAATCTTTAAAAAAAAAAAATTGTTATCACAGGGAAGAGGAATGTTTCATCTTTATAGCTGGTCAAATATATTTATTAAAAATTATCATTAAAGGGGTGTCTGGGTGGCTCAGTTGTTAAGCGTCTGCCTTTGGCTCAGGTCATGATCCCAGCGTCCTGGGATCGAGTCCCGCATTGGGTTCCCTGCTCGGCAGAGAGCCTGTTTCTCTCTCTCCCACTCCCCCTGCTTGTGTTCCTGTTCTTGCTATTTCTCTCTCTGTCAAATAAATAAATAAAATCTTTAAAAAAATCATCATTAAAAAGTTTTAAAATCTAAGGGTGCCTGGGAGGCTCAGTCAGTTAAGAGTCGGACTTCTGATTACAGCTCAGGTCATGATCTCAGGGTCGTGAGATCGAACTCCATGTCGGGCTCTGTGCTGGGTGTGGAGCCTGCTTAAGATTCTCTCTCTCCCTCTCCTTCTGCACACCCCCCACTCTATAAAAGCAAAAACAAACAAAAATAAAGTCTAAAAGAATATGCAGAATCTCAAGATTACATCCATGTGCCCAGTTTGAGAAACCCCACTCCAAATGTCTTATTTACAGACAGTTCTCAGAGCTACAAGCTCCTAAAATTCTAGGGAACCAAACACTGAGCATCACTGTAAATTGTTTTGTTTCCTCTTCTTTTTTCTCTTTTCTTTTCTTTCCTTTTTTTCTTTCTTTTTAACTCAGGCATTAGAAATGACTATTTCCTGAAGACATGGATAAGTACTTCCTTATGATTACACACAGGACAAATGTCCCAGTTAAAAAAAGCAAGATTTCCTGAAGTGTGACCTTGAGCAGCCTTAATTTTTAGAGATGTGCTGCCATAATCAGGACCTTGTTCTGTATGTGAAGCAATCACATTTCCCCTTTTTAATTATTAAATACATTATAATACATATCTAGTCTACAGACAAGACTCAGGCAGTTCTTTTTATTTTCACATTTCATTAAATAGAGAAGAATAAGTCAAATTACATTTTCTTTGTAGCCAAGTCATCGTAAATCTCTGTGATGAATAACACATACCTATGCTCCTCTCAGGCTGCTTACCCCTTTCTCATTTGTATGGCTGTCATTTCTGCTCCTGCCTTAACTCCCTACCCAAAATAAGTGCAATATCTTTGTCTTTTTCATCTAGGGATCACCATAGAGGAGGCAAATGGAATCTATTATGGTACATTTACAGAGTATAGATGTTCAAAAAATATGTTGGGAGAATAAATGCAGACAAACATCAGGGGTGTTCATCATCACACTCTTAACTCAGAAGAAAATGTTCAGAAATAGTTGCAAGTCCCCCACCTCTCAGTAATCCTGTGCTACTTGGCTAACCCATTAACCAGTGTGTCCTTCTGTACACCATTGTCACAAAAACAAGCTGCAGAGACTTGCAGTTTCCCACATGAGCATTCCCAGAGGGGAGGATGAGACCCTTTTGAATTCCAGAGTCAGCCCTACAAGGCTGAGCACACTGAATAGAGTGAACAAGTTTTACAGCAGGTGGTCCATATCTTTCAAAGATTCAGGGGATAGCCCTGGACATTATGACCCAGCACCTCTCTTTATTTTTTATTAAAAAGGGAATGTGTATCTCTGCTGCATTAATATTTTAGCTATAAGATGGCTTTTCTGAGCAAACACACTTTGGTTTTTAAGGTGTTAGTGTAGTATACATTACTTTGTATTCCTGTAATCAGAAAAGATTTCATGAAAAATTCTAAATTCCATAAAGACCCAGTGACATCAGATTAACTTTGTTTTCTCAACTGAATCAGAATATTGATTAGTGCATAAATATCACCACCAGTGTCTTATCTCAGGCATGCCAAGCCATTCCAAAGACATTTGCGTTCTTCAAGTACTAGAGCCAAGAGATCTCCTGCTTCTTTCAGTGGCCTCAACTTATTCAGCATCAGACTTTTAATTATTTCTTTCAAATGTGGCCCTTGCTTCTCACTATCCACAGTCCCAAAGCAAACTGACTTGATTAATTCCTTGTCCAGTGACACAATCAGATTAAAACAGCTTTTAAACCAGGAAAACCTCATTATCATAGAGCTTATTATTATATGCATTGGATAAGGTACAGGTCAAATCATGTCTCTGGATCATCATAATTATATAGCTTGAAAAGCAGAAACAAGGCAGTAATAGCCAAAGGGTAGGGGTTAGTCATGTCACTAGCAAAATAAAGAGGACCCACTATGACACTTTCTTTTCTTTCAAGAAAATAAAACTTTTTTTTTTCCTTTAGATCAAAGGAGACTATTATGGGATCACGTGAAACAGTAAAAATTTCAATAAAGAATGTTATAGCACTTCACCAAAAAAATGTGGTAATGAAAATGCAGCTTAAGGGTGAAATTGGGAAAAAAGGATAGCATATTTTGGCTTTTTATTACAGGATATTTAAGAGACAGCTTGGCAATAAATGTTAACATCTTTCTAATGGTTGGGAATGCAGTTTTATAAAGCTGGAAACTCACCTTGACTTATTGACACAGCAGAGTTTTAAGTTACATTGCTCATTCCCAGAGGAAATGCACCACACTGCAAAAAATGTGCTTAGCCTCACTCGATAAACGGAGGTAGGTGTGAGCTACTGTTACACAGCTGCATTAGGCATTTTGACCCAGGAGAGGCAGATGGAAGGGGCAAGCAAACCAGTAAAGAGGGAGGAAAAGAGGCAACAATGTAAAAAATAAAGCAAAACGAAAACAAAACAAAAAGCAAAAAAAAAACACCTGGTATTCATTATGCCCCACTAGGTTGAAATACAGTGAAGAAAAAAAAAAGAAATTAAAATCATGGCCCTTGTCTTCAACACAATTACAGTTTAGTTGAAGAGCAATGATTAAATCTTAGCAAAAGAAAAGAATGGAACAGAATACATATATTATTAAAAACTAAATTACACAACAATTATATGTGTACTCATGTGTTATATGTTACATTTTTCTGAAATTTTAATGTAGAAATTGGCTTAAAATGGAGTAAGTGCATAGATATCCCTGCTTCGACATGACCCGATACTATAAAGATACCAATTCTCTTCAAGTTAATTCTTAAATCTGATGGAATTCCAATACAAATTTCAACCAAATTTGTGAATTTGTTCAAGCATTTATATGAACAACAAAATTACACACTGCATAAATAGCTAAGTCAACTCTGCAATAGAAAAGGAAAGAGATATGACTGGTCACTCTCAGATACTATAACATAATTCCAAGGGATGGTAATTAAGTACAGCATGGACTGGCCCAGATGAAGACAAATAGGACCACAGAACAGTATAGAAAGGTCTGATTTGGGGTCAAGTACCTGAAGAAAATTAACATACGGTAAAAGTGACACCACAAATTATGGGAAAGAAGGGGATGTAAATGGTGGTAGGAAAACTGGTGAACTACACACAGGAAAATCAAAGTGGATTCCTACCTTATACAATATATAAATGCAGGCTCCAAATAGAGTTAAAGACATGAATATAAAAAATAGAAGTGTCAAATTAATAGAAGCTAGTATATTTAATGTTTTTGTGATCTATCAATGGGAAGAACTTCTTAAAGCGTAAAGGCAAAAAGTTTGTTAAATTTATCACATAAAAATTGGCAAGCTTAACAAACAAAATTAATAAAGGGGATCATGACAACTTTTAATAAGATGACCAAACAGAAGATATCTGCAATGCCTAAATCCAATAAGGAATATATGAGAAAATCAAACAGAAAAATACTAGAATAGCAAGAGAAAAATTGACACAAGATATAAACAGAAATCACCAAAAAAAAAAAAAAAGAAAACAAAAGGACTAATAAGTATACACAAAGTTGTTCAGACTTCATAATAATTAGAGAAAGGCAATTTAAAATAACAAGATATCAAATATCAAGCAGATCAGAAAAAAGTGAGAAAGCTGAACAAAGCCAATTACTGACAGAGACGTAGATATGGGATCCCTTATGTAGCACCTCGTTACTAAGCAAGGCTTAGACAAATAAGTAATAATATGAGTTCTGCGCACTAGGTTCCACTCTTGCCTGTACATCCAGGTCACATAAATTCCCACACAGGTTCTTTAGGAAACTTGTTTAAGGATGTTTGTCACAATGTTGCTTGGGTGAGCACTGTGAGCGGAGGCACTAGAAGCAACCTAAGTATCCAACCCTGAAGGAATGGGAACTCAAAATACGATACACGGAATGTTGCACAGCAGTCAGGAGCAAGACATTCGACATCTTGTAGGAACATGAATGGTTCCTAGAAACACACTGCTGACTGAAATAACACGATAAGGATGAGATTCACATCACGATGCCATTTGTATACATTAAAAATACATGCCTACACTGTGCATAATGACTTCCTTCCAAAGAGCACACTATAGAAAGGGAGAAAAAGAGTAAATTTACAGTGGATTAACCTGACAAAGACACCTTGAGCTAGAAGATCAAGGTGAACATTAACAGTGGTAAGTCATGTTGATAATACTACCCTCAACATGATGGGATGAGAATGGTGCTTTACCGCTGAGATCTTCCTCACCAAGAACGTGGAACCCCAGACTGATCATGAGAAAAACATCAAAAAATCTCCACTGAGGGTCTTTCAACTAAATACCTGACCAGTAGGCCTCAGAATTACCAAGGCCATCAAAAACAAGGAAAGTCTGAGAACCTGTCAGTCTATGGGAGCCTAAGGAGACGTGATGTCTAAATTTAATGTGCAATCCTGGATGGGATCCTGGAACAGAAAAGGGACATTTGGTTAAAAACTAGGGAAATCTAAATAAAGTACAGACCTCACACTTTATAATGTATGTTATATAATAATAATAATAACATATCAATATTGGTTCATGAGCTGTGAGAAATGTGCCATAGTAATGCAAGATGTTAATAATACGGGAAACTGGGTCATGGTATACAGAAATACTCCATACTGTGTTTGTAATTTTTCTGTAAATCTAAAGCTAATCTGAAATAAAAGTAAAAATAAATAAATAAATAAAATTTGAAATAAAAGTATGCATGCCCACAAAGCAATACATATTTTAATACATATACCAATAAAGAACATGTCAAACCTAATAAAATAGTTACCTGTGGCGACAGGTATGAGGAGTGGGGATAAAACGAAAGATGACTGAATCTTCTCATGTAACAGAAGAAAGCGCTATAATCTGAAAGGGTTAGGTGACTTCATTAAGATTGTACTTACAACACAGGCCTTCTGACCTTGGACTACACCCGAAGCTCTTTTTATAACTCAGCCCTGCTTTGCCTGCTCTGAGGATAAGCTAAGAATGAATTTACTCCATGGATAGAAAACAGAGTTTAGCAGGTGAGCCAAAAGGGAGCATGAACTTTTCCATGAAGTGGAAAAAGATGAAGACATTGCTCTGGGGCTTTAAAGCAAATGACAGCATCCCGAAGGGCTCCTAGGTTAAACATGGGGGCTGGCTTTAGGGCCATAGAACCGTGGGGAATTAGATAAGAGGCATTGTTCAGGCAGAACCTGGAAGCTTAGTTTCCAGAAGATAGACTTATCTGCAGTAAGTCAATAGATAGAAAGAATTAATGAAAACATGAAATGAGTAGGATTTCTTGGATTAGAAGGCAGGGCAACATTCCAGGTCAGAGGCAAAGTTTGTGACTGCAAGGCCAGAACAGGTCCTCTAGAAGCCCAGAGGAGGAAGATTGGTAGCAGATAGAAAAGAGTTTTGTTCTATTTTTCCTATTTTCTTAGTAAAATCTAAAAACTTTCAAACTGCCTGTAGGTTTTTCAAGGTGAAGGAAGGACTGTTTCTATATTTGAAACAGTAGAGAGTGGACATAAGAGCCTTTTTAGCAGCTAGCATAGTGGTGGCGTCCCAGAGATCAAGGACCCCTGAAGGATTGAGCAAGGAGACAGGAGTAGTAGGCACAGGAGGAAGCAATTTGGAGGTGGCATGGGCACTTCCCAATGAGGTACATTTATGTCTTTATATCATCCTCAGAGAAAGGGATGGAATTCAAAGTTAGAAAAATACTACTCGGGCGCCTGGGTGGCTCAGATGGTTAAGCGTCTGCCTTCGGCTCAGGTCATGATCCCAGCGTCCTGGGATCGAGTCCCGCATTGGGCTCCCTGCTCCTTGGGAGCCTGCTTCTCCCTCTGCCTCTCTATCTCTCTCTGTCTCTCATGAATAAATAAATAATATCTTTAAAAAAAAAAAAAAAGAAAAATACTACTCAAAATTAAGTCATCTTAGAAAAAGCCTGAAGAAACTAATTAAATTCTCAAATCACAGAGAAGGAGGAACCATGCTGTCCTCAACACCTTTTCCCACTAACAGAAGAAATGTAGACAAAGACACATGGCTTAAATCAACACTCAAGCCCACTTACTTAGGTCATTAGCCTTTAAGAATCCTCTGTCTGCTAATATCTTAAAAAAAAAAAGAAATCAACAAGCCCAGATGGCTTAGTGATGAAGAGGTCAGGAATGCATATGTTTTCAAGTAAATGCTGGGAGTTTGGAAAGCTGGAAGAAAAACTGTCACTGTCAATAACCAACCAGCACAGGCTGGGATCCGAAAATCAACAGATCCGTGCCTCACTCAATGAGTGTTCACAGGGAGAAAGTCTTTTTTTTTTCTACTGGTTATTTCAGTGCTACCAAGGAGTTATCAGTCAATTCAGTAGATATTTCTTTTTGAATTATATTTATATAAGGAGATCTATGCCATGATTAAAACAAATAAAAAATGGAGGGTCTAGCATGCCGCCATTTGCAGAAAATATTTCAAAGGAAAAATTAAGTTGCATCTATATGCATAGAATATTTCAAAGAAAATTGGCACACTGTTTTCATCTGAGAAGAATAACTGGGGAGCTGAGGGATAGGTGGGAGACTTTTCACATACGCACTCTTTCATGCTTCTTGAATTTTGAATCACATGAATTTACTGCCACTTCAAAAAAGGAATAAAATGCTAAAATAAAAAGATTAAATATTTATATATTTATACCCCACTACTTTCATCAAAGACTGTAACAGATCAAGTTACATCTACATCTAATGCAAAAGGATAAAATAAATAATTGAGGGATACGGATTTAAAATAAAACAGGGAAAATAAAATAATAGTATCCAGAGGTAAAGTGAGTACAGTAAAATCCTACATTGTCTAGTTGCTGGACATGGCTATGAATTTGGTGGCGAAAGCAAAGCAGGAAACAAGATTAAAGAGTCGACTGCCAATAATAAGCTAGCCTCTCAGCAGAGGAACGACCTTTCTTACAAGGCAAAGCACATGGAAATTTCTTTCAAACATCCATCTTTAGAAGACACTGAGATACCACGTATGTGCCCTCAGCCTCGGCACACAATTGGACCCCACAGATGTTGCTCCCAGACCACCAGAGCGTGGAAAGGGCAGACCATTCAATGCCTGAGGGCCACAGAGTTCAGGGCCTGGGGGACCAGTTGTCTAAGCCCAAAAAGGTGGAGCGGAAGGGAAATCCTACATGTCAGACAGGCCACTCACTACACAGGCCCCAAATTCCAACAGGAAAAGCTCTGTGCTTGACCAATTACGTCAGAGGAATTGGAGAGAAAATCCTAATTTGATAGCATATAATTCCCTTGTCTTTTAGACAAACAACACGTTTGCTTCAGTTTCCTACAGAGCACTGTAATGAATAGGCATCATCTTCATGGCAGCCCCCAGACACTTGATTTCCAAAATTGTTTGTTTCTTTGCCAAGGCCACTCCCTTTGGGAGGCACGGGCTTTCCTCTCTTTCCCTTTCTTCTCCACCTCCACTTCATCACCAAAATACCCAAAGAAAGTCCTAATCGCCATGTGCCCTGTAGTGCCACACACATATAGTACAGAGAGACGATGCTATGTGCTCACCACACTGGCTCCATTTTCCTCCTGGGCACATACCTAAGCCCATTTCCCAGCCTCTCATACAGTCAGAAGAAGACGCAGTTGAGTTCTGGCTCATAGAATGTGTGTGGACATGATGCCTCTCCCAGGCCTGGCCCCCCAAAATGTCCTGCACAAATCACCTACATTGCCCATCAGTCCCCCAGGTGCCAGCTGGGTTGTGATCATCAGGGCAGTGTCAGAAGCAAAGATGGTGGAGCCTCTATCAGCTTGAGTCTTAAATGATTGTGAGGTACAAAATCCCCCTCTGGAAACCCACAATGGGCTATAATGTGAGTAATAAATAATTTTTACTTCTTTGTTTATTAAAAGAGTTAGCCTACCTTGTCCAACATAGAAATGGAGGTTCTCGCATAATAAAAAACTTAAATGTTTGACATTGACTTAGCTTAGATGGATGGTAAGTAGGGGAAAAACAGCAGTTCCAGGTTATACAGTGGCAAAACACTGGCAAAACTGTTGACTACGATACCATGGAATGTAGACCACCTGCCCATTGAGCTTACTGTTGTAGGGGAACTAGATGGTTCTATGCTAGGAGATGGTTATAATTCTAAAAGAACCAGAAGAGGATGGAAAAACAGAACACTTGATATATGTTGTCTGTTACTAATTGTAACTATAATGTGTAACTGGCACATAAGCACATAGAAGTAAAAAAAGAAGAGTTATTCTGAAAATTTGGGACCTAGTTAGAAAAGTCATTTGTTAATTGCTTCCAGTAACCAAAAATGAAAGATGTCGTAGCAGAAGACATTATATGTTGAAGACCCAGTGAGACTTCCCAGTTGCATATTGTGACTCAGGACTTTGGCAAAGATTGGATTAAGGATGTCATCTTTCCACCTACTTTTAGATAACCTGAAGATGGCCACCATTAAACTGAAAACCAGAAAGAGGCACAGAGATGAGGAAGCAATAAAATAAAACAAGCAGCCTTGAAATTGTGTCTAGGAAAGAACTGTATGGTGACAACACATGAAGCTTTCTGAAAAAAAGTAAATTAGAAGCTTTCTATATTACTGAGAGAATTGTATTACTAAAGCAATTATTATTTTGAATTAGAAAGTCTTTGAATATTCTGTATGCCTTAAATCAGTCTCAGGAAGGAAATGGGCTATGAATGCTGGCAGTCCACAAGGAAAGTGTAGGACCCAAGATCCATTTCAGATGTGGCAAGGATGATGGAAAGGGAAGAACTGTGGAGGACAGAACCAGGGCTCATTAAGAAAAATGAACAAGAAAGTCCCTCTCAGAGGAAGACTGGAATCTATTTGGGGAACTTCCCCACTCTCTGAAAAGAGGAACTTCCTAATGGCTGCCCTGCAGGATGCCAACTTTGCTATGGGCCAGTGATTACTCTCTGTCTTCTTTTCCTCCTTTTTCTGAATAAGAAACATTACCATTGTCATCACCACTCTAAAGGAGGAGGTGGAGAGGTAACATTTCTGTTTTGCTCACAAGCTGCGGGACCAAGAGGAATCATATCCACATCTCATGGAGAGACGCACTCCCTTCCTGGAGACCCTGAAATTTGAGCTGAGTAAAGAAACTGGGTAGGGCTTGAGGGTGTTTCCATGGAGAAGGAACATGTACTCTATGTGTTAAAAGAAAAATGGAATGGATTTTTGGTGAACAGAGGGGTAGACTGTGGCAGAGACGATCCTATGTGTTTGTTGAACCCATTTCATTTCCTTGCGCAAATAAATTATTTTTCCCAACCTCTCCTGCAGCTAGGTGGGACCATGTGATTGAGTTCTAGCCAGTGGAATGCAAGCTGGTTCCTAAAATCCCCTAAGTGATGTCATATGCTCTCAGCAAATGAGAACTCATGCTGCAGAGCATACTCTACCTACCCTTAACCAATGAGCATTAAGCATACACCATTTGACAGCGGCTCTTAGCCAATGTGTGTTGCCCAGAGTATTCAGCCTACTGTTGTTTTTTTCACTGTAGCCTCTTAACCATTCATTTGGTGTTCCAGTGAACTATTTTGACTAGTGATAATTGATAAAAGATAAAATGACTGGACTTGCTGGTATAAAACAACAGAGAAATATAATAATAGTTAGAAATTTTACTCTCAAGAGTCTTCAATGAAATAGTCCCAAGAAACAGAGGTAAAGACTAGTAGGCAATGGGGAATGGGTTGAAGTCCTCTGACATTATAGAGGGTAACAAGAATAGCTTTAGCGGGTGCCTGGGTGGCTCAGTTGGTTGGGCGACTGCCTTCGGCTCAGGTCATGATCCTGGAGTCCCGGGATCGAGTCCCATATCGGGCTCCTTGCTCAGCGGGGGGTCTGCTTCTCCCTCTGACCCTCCCCCCTCTCATGTGCTCTCTCTCTCTCATTCTCTCTCTCAAAAAAAAAAAAAAAATCTTTAAAAAAAAAAAAAAAAAAAAAAAGAATAGCTTTAGCCTTGGCAAATGAGCCAATAATTGTATTAATAGCATCTGGGAGAAATTAAGCATGTCATGACTGTAAGAGATTTGGAGAGACTGAAACAGTGATTCTCAATGTACGGTGCAAAGAAGCATCTCCACAGGAACCTTGCTATAAAGATCTTTTATTGTCCTCACCCAGTTAGCATTTGCATCTTTAGGAACGTATCACCTGCAATGCCCAGGATGGCTGTTGACCCAGTGAGCCCTGACAGAACTCAAGTGCAGTTAATATAGTACCTGATAGGAATGATGGGCTGCAGAAATATAACATGATATTAACCAACAGCTCTCAAACATGGGAAAGAAGCTGTCCAGACTGCATATATACTCAGACAATTAGAAAAAAGAAAAGGGAAAAGCAAAGTTGAGAAGGTATGAGAGACGGAGGGAGAAAAGTCCTTAAAGGCAATGGTTGTATAGAAAATTATGCTGCTTTAATCAGCACATATGAGGAACCTCAGATTTCACCTTGTTGTGTCTAACCACAAAGCACTTACATCCCATCTACTACCCGACTTACAGAGACCAGAAGATTGTCCTTTGGCTAGTCCCCTGCATTAAACAGAAGCTAGGGAAGGCCAAAGTTCTATTGGAAGACAATCAAAACAAGAGAAACAGGAAAAATCCATTTCAGCATGCCTCTGTAAGTCCTATGTGTGTGCTGTGTGTCTGACTACAGAACAATCCTGGATTCTGCCACTCCTGGGTGGCTTAATGGGGGTTCATTTATCAGGACTGACATTACTTCAAGATTCAGAAATGTTTGAAGGGTTTTTCATCAGTTTAGAGAATTGTCTTTCCTATATAACTACAAAACCATCACCTACGCCTTAAGGCCAGATCCTGAGTACAGATTGACTCCCAAGGTATAACAATACCTCCTCTGGTGTACCCATCGATGCTTCCATTCAACTTGACCCATTGTTTCCCTCCTCCAGTGTCCAACCTCAGCCTCTTCGTCAACCTACAGCCTACAAGAACAACAACCATGGGCCAAACTCTAGGGTGGGTGCTATAGAAATAATTGAAGAAACTCAATGCATGACTCTTGCCTACCCTCAGGAAGCTTACAATCCTGTTTGTAGGTACCAGGACACCTGAGCCACTGATTTTGCAAGGAACAATTAATTACATACATGGCACAGCAACACAAGAGATATCAGCATTCACAGGAAGGGGCAAGCCGCAGGGACTGGCACATTTATGCCCAACTTCATTGGGTTTGCCTAACAAGAGCTCTCTCTTTCCTTCTAGCTCGCTCATTCATATTTTTCCTTTAGCTTTACTCAAAAAAAAAAAAAATTCTCTGTCCTTTTGGTTTCATTTCTCATGGCCTTCCCTATACAAATCCTCTTTTTCCTACAATGCCAGGAAACCACTCCTTCACTCATGTAAGCAACCCTTTCCTTTTGCAGAAAATGATTCTTTAGCCACTTAAAACTACAACAAACTACTCAAGTGGCCTCACTGGGAAACTATTTCTAACCTCTATAATATCCAGGCATGTTGAAAGGTACATGTGAAAGCTTTCTCTTCCCCTCTGTGTCTGTGCCTACTTGTTCTATTGACTCAGTGAACAGAGACAACATCTAATTATATTTTCCACCAAAACATTAACATGTTATTAATGCTTAGCAAGTAAGAAAAATAATGTCTTTATATTTCCCATTTTTTCCACTTCAGGATTTCATATGCAAAAAGAGATTTTAAAAATATAGCATGGAAGAGTTTGGTCCATTAGACATATATTAGGTTTTTCTGTCCTCCTATACAAAGGTTCAGCCTTTTAAATGGAGCATGCAGCTATTAAGCATTAACCCATCTGTTCTGTTTCTCTCTTTTATTTCAAAGGACTGGCACACAAGTCTCATAGCAAAAGTCATGTGAAGGCTGTTCTTTTCCCAACAATACACCTTGATCACTACCAATGGACTGTCACTCAGAAATGCTCAATTATACTGTTAAGTTCCCCAATGCTTAAGAGCCACATAAGAGTACAACATCCCCTTTCCTTTACATTCTGACCCCACACTCCCCCTAACATACTACTGTGCACCTCCCTTCCCTAACACAAATCCTCCCTCCTGCCAACCCAGCTTCTGCAGTGCTCCTTGGAGATACCAAGACTTCTCATTCCAGCAACTCTTAACTTAACCCATCCATCAAGGTCTAGTTAGTTCATGACATACCCAACAAATCTTTTTTGACCACAGTAGCTCTTGGTGGTGACTCACTCTTTAGAATTTGGCATATGAAAAGATCTAAAAATTTAACAACATGACATGGCAGATATCAGAAAGTCAAATGGACAGAAGAATTAACACTGTTTATATCGCATCAGATCAGCAGCTCCTTAGGAGCAGGCAGCAGAACTCTACAGATCACGTTCTCAGTATCACACACGTATTTATACCACACTGAACTACCCATGGCTTTTCTCCCAACGAAGTTTATGAGCTTCTTGGGGGCAGAGACTATTTCTAACACAGCTTCAGAATCCCCTGCAATAACTAACACTAATAGTGCTGGACATGCAGAAAGTACACAGCAGATTCTTTTTGATTCGCCCCATAGGGAAGCTGGGAATAATTTCTAGTTGAATAAAATCAAGTTAAAGCAATACATCAGTGATAGAACATTGAGACTCAGTGTGACAACATTTTCAATGAATTGAGGGGATTTCAGACCCATAGAGACCCACTCTTCATGCAATTTCAGCAGAGAGAGTGTATGTGGAAGGAGGGGACAAATGAATTGGATCAGATTATCAGTTCTCAAATGGCCTTCAAAATCATCTGATGGAAGCCATCCTCTTAGAGATGAAGAAGTGATTGGGGAAGCCTCCTGACTGAAGCTATAAGACCAGAGTTCTCATGAGGCATGAGCCCCATTCACATCCCTAGCTGCTTTGCAGAAAGAGTACACATGCTGTTTGTCTCTGAAAGAAGTGCCCCACCTCTGCCTGGAAGCCAGGAGTGAAACATCATTCAGAGTCCCTATCCATAGTTAACAGCAATGCATTTAATGTTGTTTTGATGATGTGTAACACTGTTAATTGCAGATCTATTGTAATTGCTTTCTTTTCTCTATCTCATTTATGCTACATGCAACAAATAGTAACACATCATCTATAATTAAACTGTGCCCAGCAAGGATACAGAGTGGTAACAGGAAAACTTGAGTTCAAATAACTAAACCATTAATTGAGCAGCTAAGATCTTTTTCTTTAAAAATTTTTTTTTCAATTTTCTGACATTACTTTTCTAGCTCAGGTAACAATAAAGCAGTGCTGGACTGTGCTACCAGGATATTTTTGTAAACAGATGCTAAGTGTGCATCTGGGATGTGCAGGCACTGTTCCAGGAATTACGGAAGATCAAATGAATAAAACTCTGTTTCTGTCCTAGAGAATCTAGTAAGATGATTAAAAATGAACATAAAAAATCTAATAAAGGGAGAACATAAAGGGCTAAGAGGAAGCTATGGAATGTAGGAGCAGGAACAAATTCCCTGATTTTTCTTAACTGGGGAAATCATATTAATAAAACCGTGTATGTTTACAAAGCAATATACACAGAAATTAGAAAGTTCTTAACTTCAAAAGATGGATATCTTCCATTTGAGGAAATTCTTTCAAGTTCACATTTACTTCTAACACTTGATTGCCTACTTACAAAAGAATATGCTAACTTTTTTCACAGGTTCTGATTCTTAAAAGTTGTCTCCGAAGAGCAAGTTTTATTTGCCCTCATCAAAATATTGCTGCAATGGAGTTAATAATGAAAAGCAATATAATCACGTATGTTATAGCACACTTTACAGCTTCCAAAGCATTTTCACAAATACTATTTCAATAGGTCTCGTTTGGTCCCCCACAAAATCCTGAGAAGTACACAGGGTCAGTTTATTGTGTTTCTGGGCGAGTACATGTGCATGTTAATATTGTTTTCTTCATTGTGCACAGAGGAACTAGAGGCTCAGAGGAGTCTGGTGAGTGACAGTGACAACTGGCATTTGTCAGACTTGTCAGACAAAAAGAAAATTGCTGGCTAAGCCCTCCAATCTAAAATTAATCACAAGTTATTACACTTGAAAACTCATGTTCCCACTGGTATATGTTCTCTCAAAAAGCAAATATGCCCTGGGCAGCACTCAGCGTCCAGGGGCTTCCCAGCTTCCCTCTGTCTCCAGGGGAAGCACCTTGTTCCCTCCCCAGACATTGGCCAACCTCTCTTCTCTTATTCTCTGTTCTCAACAGAAGATGGAAAGGCAGCTGTTTATTTGTTTGTCCATCCTAAAGAGCCAAAGCCACTGAATTAGGTCCTTTAAGAGTACTTGGATTTTAAAACTGTTATAACTTTACAGGGGAAGTCTTTATGCTGACAAACACATTTAGGGCAGTGGCCATCGTGTGAAAGGAATTTGGTGCTGATTCACTGATGCTGCCATCTCTCTGGACGGTGATTAACAAAAGGCCTCTGAGCTTACCTTCAGGGTCATAGAAGGAAAGGGAGGCTGGCACTAATGCCTCATGCCCTGTATCCCTGAAAGGAACTTCAGGGATGAGCAATGACAGATTTAACAAGTAGAGAAAGCCCACTGAGTCTCTAGGGGCTAAGGTACCCCCCCCCAAAAAAAAGAATCTGGGAAGCAGCCAGAGCCTGAGACTGACGTCCCTAAGCCTCAATCCCAACCCTACACATGCACATTTGCCCCAGCCTGATCTCAGACTGTAAATGTAAAGGCTCAAGCCCTGTGGCTCTTAAAACCTGCCCCAAGACCAAAAGGAGCTGTCCTCAAGTCCTACAACCACAGTCCACTTTCCTCTTTCTTCCACTGAAAACACCAAATGGGAAAAGCTGTCCTTACCTCGTAATGAGCCACACGCTGAGATTCGGATATCAGCTGTGCACTGCACACCTTGCAGTAACTGTCTGTAAATAAATCCTGATCGATATCGGAGGACTTCATCAGGCTAAAGGAGAATCAACAGAAAAGAAAAATGAGTCCACTGCTTTGATGTTTATGCAGGACATTAATTGTGTGAAAAAGCCAGGAGCACAGTAACAGACCCCAGGATGGTAGCAGTGGGGGAGACCTCCCTACACCTTAGGTGATACCATGTCAGTTAACCACAGTAAGTGTAGAGTGTAGAGTTTATAATATTCTCATAAGTGCCCAGTAGAATTGCTGGTACCCTACGAAACAGAAATGCACCTTTAGTTTTCTCTTTGTGACAAATCAAACTTATATCTAATGCACTGCCAAGGATTTATGTGAGAGGGTATTTTCATATGTGATTTATATTAACAAAATATTGTACGTGCTCAATATATGCAACATAAAGAGACTGTATGTCTAGCATCCACATGCTAGAATATGAAGTGCCTCCCAAATCCAAATGCAAATCAAATTCTTCTTTAAGAGAACATTTAATGAAATAGGAAAAATCATTAACAAAAGGGTTTACAAATCAGTACATACAGTATTATACTAAATTTGTTTTAAAATATGTATAGGTGCAAAGAAAAGTATCCCAAGAAGCTTTTTTTTTAAGATATTATTTATTTATTTGACAGAGAGAGAGAGAGCACAAGTAGGCAGAGCAGCAGGCAGAGGGAGAGGGAGAGGGAAAAGCAGGCTCCCTGCCAAGCAGAGAGCCCAACATGGGGCTCGATCCCAGGGCCCTGGGATCATGAGCCGAGCAGAAAGCAGCCATTCAACCAACTGAGCCAACCAGGAGCCCCAATGCCAAGAAGTTTTAGCAAGGTGTTAATAGCAGTTATCTTTCAGAGATTATAGGTAATCGTTTATGTAATTTTGTTTATTTTTTAATTTTCTACAATGAACACATATTACTTTTGTAATACATGGAAACAAGTTAGCTTTGTCAAGAACCTTATAAGCAATATAAAATTTAGTTTTGAGTTCAATAGCTATCCTTACAGAATTAAAAAATAAAATCAGGCTCAACTATAACTTTTCTTGCAAGCTTGTATCTTTTAAAGTGAGGAGCCCTCATCATTCACGCTCACTCTTCCACATTTAGGGTTACTGATATTCATAAAAGCCACCTCCACCATCCTGCACCACAGTTGAGCCCACAAAAGTAAATAAACATATCGTTAAATTCCAAACCCTGAATTGAAATGCAGCCAAGAGTCTCAAGCTTGTGAAGGTAGCCTGTCCCATAGGTATCTCATAGCATCTGAAGCATAATGTTACCACCATAGAAATGCACACCAGCACATCCAAATGCTTTCCTCCAACCCACAAACTCCACTCCATTTTACCTCCCACCAGCCAGGT
Source organism: Neomonachus schauinslandi (assembly GCF_002201575.2). Lineage (NCBI taxonomy): Eukaryota > Metazoa > Chordata > Mammalia > Carnivora > Phocidae > Neomonachus > Neomonachus schauinslandi. The sequence goes on from NC_058404.1 coordinate 37,857,659, forward strand.
AAAAAGTAAGGACTATGCCAGACAGCATACATATGGAGAGGCAAGAGAATTTCAGACAACAGGGATGTGGTGGGAACCTTGGAGTTCATCCTGCTCCCACACCCTCATTTTATCTGTGAGACTGTTTGAAGTCACATCACTGATTATTGGCATGGCCATATATCCTTCCTGGTTTGCATGATTCCAATTTCCACACTCCAAATCCATCTCAGGTCTCATGCTACTTGCCAGCCACGTGATATTAGATGAGTCACTAAACCTTCTAGATCTTAGTTTCCTCCTACACAAATTGAGATAAAATATTAGCCATGCCTTTTTAGAGAATTGTGGTGAAAATCAAAAGGAGAAATATAGGAGAAGGTACTACATAAACTGTAAACTCTCTTCATTTGAAAGGGATCATCATTACGTTCTTACTAATATCCTAATGTTGGCCAAGTCTTGACCAATACAACAAAATAGAGGACGGTGGTACATTTTAAGTGATTTTTTAAGCCATTTAAATAGCTGGGCTACAAAATAAGTATCTATAAAAAGCTGCCTGCCTCAACAATTACAAACTCACTTTCTATCTTTGTCCTTGGTTGTAATGGCCCATTCAGAGCATTTGATTTTCACAATGCAAAAGGATTCAGTTTTTGCTCCTAAGAGACAATGGTAGCTCTGGTTTTTCAATGCCCTGAGTACCAATAGTAATGCCAGATAGTAAGGACTACTGACTCTCATAGCTGAAGTGGATCTGTTATTTGTAGAAAGCTCATTCCTGGCAGAAAGCTCAGCCAGCCTGGAGTCTAGCACCTGCAGTGCCTGGAGACTCACTACCTAACATGGCAACCTATTCCAAAGAGTCTGGCAACTCTAGTGGCTAGGTATTTTTCAGGTTGAATCAAAATCTGTCCCACTGTAGCTTCACTCATTCATTCTGTCTTTGGGTGCAACACAGAAAAATTCTACTCTCCTTTTTCATGCGATATCCTCTCTCAAGTACTTGAAGATAACTCTCTTCTATCTATTCTCAACCCCTGTCCTGACTTATCATCTTGATCTGTGTCTATTTCTTTATGGCCCATCTTCAAAGGCAGTGCCAAGAATGGAATGAACATTTCAGACATGGTCTAATCAAGCGGAGGATCACAAATCCAAATGACCATCCAAAATACCCATTGTCATGTGTAATGGTCTCTATTCACATCCCAGAATGCAAATGGAGAAGAGGTGTTTTGATAATGAGAAAATGTAGTACAACATTTTGAAATGTCAAATGGGAAAAGAAAACTTACTAAGGTGTATTTTTTAAGCCAAGCTTCTATAAGTAGTTGTGTTTAAATATTATCATGTTCCCTGCTATTTCTAATAAAGAAGTGCACAAAAATAGATTCATGGGTGACCTGGTTAATAGGAATCTCCAAACTCACTGCACACTCCTTCCTCATTATACAACCGACTGCAGAAATCAAACACTGTGAAAGGATATTCAAGGTACGTGTTGGACCGAGTGGGGCCCGTAGGAGTCTGAGTCTCGGTAAAACAGCTGTGCAGCAGAAATAGCTTTAAAGGCAGAATATAAAAATGTGTATACTAAAAAAAATTCAAAGGAAGAAGAGAATATCATGGCTTTTTCCACTGTTTTATATAAGAATATCGATTGGAATAGGCCCATATGCAGTAAAATGGCAATAAAGACCCTCTAAAATCTACAAGGCCCAAATGGAAAACCTGAATAAGTTAAATTCCAGTGGGAAGCAATTAGTAGGCAAGTGTCAGGCTGGTCTATGCATAAGGCCTTTTCTCCAAGAAAAGAGAACTCTCTGTGTAGGTCACTTTAGACAATTAGAGAGCCTGATTTATGATTCAAAGAGTGGAATTCCCCAGGAAGAGGGCTGCCATTTGTTTCCTTCTCCCACTTGCCTAGAATAGAATTCTCAGCTTCTCTGGTCTTCAAAAGTACAGGTAAGAACAAGGAAAACCAGATTAGCTTTCTTTAGCCTTGTCCATGGTCCTGAATCAGCAACAAGCACAGAGACAGAGCAGGGCCCTTCATCAATTAGTAACTGGTCAGTCCCCACTGTCTCATGGGAGCCGATGTGTGGTGACCCCCAACCTGGGACATGTGGACTGTACTACATTCTGAGGCCCTGGAGCATTCTGAAGAGGGAGAGAAGAGCAGGGGAAGGAAGGAGTTTGAGTTCCTGAATTTGAAACTGATCAGAATGAAAACTTCCTCAATGTTCCCCACAATGGCACATTCCAAAGCAAACACTGAAGATCTGAATAACCTATCACTCTTCAGTATTCACAGAGGACAGTGCTACCTGTATTTTACTAAAGAAGCCCAGAGGGAAGTTGGAGGCAGGAAGTTGGAGGCAGTATTATTAGAACAGGAGTCTGATCAGATTCACATTTGCTGTCCCAGGTCTCTGTACAGCAGTAAATCTATTTTCATCTGATAGCAGTGACAGTGTAAGACTCAGAGGTGTAGCTAGGTATAATAAGTAAAAGGAATATGGGGGGGGGAGCTTTTGTTTATTCAATAATGATTATTGAGCATCTACTATGTGTGAGGCACAGGGATAACAGAGGGCACAACTCCCATCTTCCAAATCCTTATGAGCTATTGAGTGAGAAGAGAAACACACACACAAATATCTAAGGCACAGGCAGCAAGTGTACTTTGGCTAGTAAAAAGAAATACAGGATTTCAGAAGACAAGGGGATTATAAGGAACCTTAGGGGAGGTTCTATAAGAGTTAAAAATTTAAGAATGAATAGGATTAGAGTGGAGGGAAATGGGTTCAAACCCAATAGGTTCCAATTCTTTTTGCTGGCATGGAGAAAAATATTACTACCAGTAGGCATGAGAAGATATATACAAGGGGCTTCAGTGAGGCTTGCTTGGGAATATGCAACATGAGGGAAGGAAGCAGAGAGAGAAGGGTATACAAAGCTCAGGCCCCAGATGGAAGGAGGGGAGACCGAGGGAAAACGGCAGGTCCCAAAATGTTTCTCAAGGTTCAAGGAATGGCCTTTTTTCGGATCTTTAGATGCAGATGTGAAGCCCTCCCCTCTGCCGCTTTCTGCTTCTCAAGAACAGATTTACACAGCCTGAAAAGCCAGAGAAACCTGAGGCTTCATGGCCAAGAGTAACATTCTTCATTCCATTCCATTTCTGATAATGCCAAAATAGCTTTTGACTCAAAACCCATGCAGGGCTCTTCAGAGGAAAAAGACATTAGTTCAAATCCACGTTTGGTTGCTTGCCAACAAGATTTTTGAGTGTAAAGTTACATATCCTCCCTGAACCACCATTTCTTCATTTGTGAAACAGGGGAAACATTCTCACAGGCTCATTGTGAGGATTAGAGATGATGTAGATAAAAAGCATCTAACAAAGACTGTGGCATATGGTAGACACTGAAAAATAGATATTACCACCATTATGATGAATATTATTAATTTTGTATTATCATTATTCTTATTTTCAGGAGGGATGCTGTAAATATTTAAGTAGAGAAATAAATAGAACCACATTAAAGACTAAGGGGTCAGATTACAGAGTTGATGTGTTGAAGTCATAACACTGAGTGTCATCACAGGGTTTCTCTTTTGTATTAATCTTATCACCCACAAAAATGGCTCACTTCCACTGAGTTCTACTGCCAGCTGATACTCAGACCTTATGCCCATGAGGACCCCACAATTCATAAACATTTAAATCTACTTTTGTTGCCAGTAGGTGCCCATATGGCAGACGGAGCAGTTTGATGAGAACTCTCCCACTGTTTCCCTCACCCACACCAGCGCTCATCTCACTGGGACCTGCCCCCTGGGGGACAAAAAGGAAAGCACATGTCATCCAAAATTGGGATTAGACCACTCTCTGGACCTGCAGCCACTCACTGCAGTAGCCCTGAGGAAGCCACAGCAGTCCTGCTCCCCAGGATGGCATCCCCTCTACCCCAGTCCCATGGGGAGAGAAGCCCTTGGCTTGAGAGAAGCCCACCAGTGGGTGTCTTGTCACAGGTTTGGACATTTTCACTATAAAACTCATCTATAAGATATAATAACCTACTGCCCACCCATTCTCTCATCTCATTAGCCCTTTTAAAAATAGTATTTCAGGGGCGCCTGGGTGGCTCGGTTGGTTAAGCGTCTGCCTTCAGCTCAGGTCATGATCCCAGGGTCCTGGAATCGAGTCCTGCATCGGGCTCCCTGCTCAGCAGAAGCCTGCTTCTCCCTCTCCCTCTGCCTGCCACTCCCCTTGCTCGTGCGCTCTCTGACAAATAAATTAAAAAAATCTTTTAAAAAATAGTATTTCAGACCCATGGCAATTTCAACAAAGAGCTACTCTCACCTTTAGGGGCAGAGTTCTGAACCTCTAAACTACCACTCCATAGGACTTGGTGAACTCTTCAGTATCGGGACCCTGGCTCCTCTAACGATGTTCCCCTCCTGACAGCACTTGACTCTTGTGAAAACTCTGGACCCAGAAGGAACAGAGATTGTATTTTACTCCTATAAACATAGTAAGCGCTGCTCCTGAGCCAGGCTTAGTGCTAATGGCCTTACCACCAATTTAATTCCCTCCAAGGGGCCGGCAGAGTGATCAGCCTCACGTTCACATTCAACAACAACTTCAAAGGAAGTTGAGGCTTAGATGTTGAGTAACCACCCAGAGGTCGCACAGCTCCTAAGTGTCAGGTTGCCAAGCCATGGCTGGCTACGTCCACTGGCTTAACCCTCACCCTGGGCTTCCTCTTTGTGCCAGAACTCAGCACAAGGAGCCCTTCAGTCAGTTTTTCCCCCACTGCCAGTCTAGGGAGCACCATTAAAAATACTTAACATGAAAGTAGAGGGCAGATATCCTCCCCAGAACTAATATGCTGTGGCCTGGAGAGCCCCGACTGTCCAGGTGAAGCCATGCAAACTGTAAACTGCTTAGGGCCCAGACTCTCTTACCTATGTTTACCTGAACCAAGATGGGATGCACTATCATCTGCCCAGACACCCTAGTCTGCTTCTGCCTGCACACCCAGAGAATCTGTGCCTCCATAACCTGACTGACTCACCCTCGGATCCAGTACCTGCTTCTGCCCTCCCACTTGACCTGACACCCTGGAAAACTACCACTCCCTTCTGTCCCATCTGGCAGGTGCCTCTTCATCTAGTCTAAGACCCTCAACATATGCCACATGCCCAGTCCCTCCAAAGGACCCGGCTCTGAAGGCCACTGTTCTCGGCAGCTCTGGACCTCTGCTTCCTCCTGCCCAAAGCAGAGAGACTGAACCTCTATCTCTTTCAGATTTGACAAGCTGAACAGTAGACAAAAATGCCACCAATTAAAATGAACCTTCTCCTGGTTAGGAACATGAAACAGACATGAGCCATGCCGCTGCTGTCTAAATTCAGCCACATTTTAAAATTACTAATATCTGAAGGTTATCAAAATTGTCCCTGCTCTGTTTTATCAATATTGGAGGGGATTCCACTCTGCTCAGAAAGGAAAAAGATATGAGAATTAGAGCTGGCCCATCTTCAGCACAAAACAAATCAGCCTTTGTGATCTTTCTGAGTTTTCATTCCACTTACAAAAGGGCCCTTGAACCCGAATCGACCTTTGGTGTTCTTATGGCTGTGGCCTGGTCTTTGCTCCCTTCCCATTTCAGACCCCGCCACTGTCCTTTCCCTCTAGCCTCTCTAGCAACAAAAGGAGGAAGATCTGGGAGACGAGCCTATGGTTTCAGCAGGCATCTCCACAGTGACCACCCACACCACTCAGGCCCCAGAGCCCAGAGGATGAGCTGGAAGCAGGGTCTGTCCTGTCTCCTTCACACCTCCCTCCACATGAAGTGGGCAACCCAGGGCTGGCTGCCCTGGCAGCAGACTAAGCAGCCTTAGAAGAAAAACAGCCATGGACAGTACTCCAGAAATGAAAGCGTTTTGGTCTTTAATGAAAGTATGCTAGAGAAAGTGCAGCACAGATGAAGTGCTGATGCCCCAACCCAGCTCAGGGGGCCTGCGGACTCCAGCATGTACTTGCTTTTAATTTACCACACACCCCGCAGGTGGCCAGACAGGGGAACCTGGAACCTCCCGAGAAGCAGCTGAGATCCAGTGAAGGTCAAATACAGGACCAGCTTAAAGAATCTTTGGATTCTCCCTTTCTGGTCTGATGCTACCAACCCCACTCCTGATGTTGCTCAGACAAAGGAATTCGGCAGTCCAGGCCATCCACATGCAGATGCAAGCTCTGCTATCCAGCCTGAGCTTTGTTTAAAAGAGAGAAAACTCCCCACACCACTCCCTTCTCCTGCTTGGCATTGCCAGAAGCTGCATGGCTGACTCACACCACTTGAATAATTGTCTTTTCATGGCACCATTCTCTTCACGTGTAAAACTAGGTTCTGTGATTCCTGACTCTGAGGCCGTCGTCACTGCTGGGCACACATGCCTCACCCTCGGCCCCAGGCCCTGGAACTGAATCTGTCAGTCTCCCTCACAGATGGCACAGGCTAGCCTGGTGACATCTGGAAAGGAGAGCAGCAAGCATGCCCCCAGCCTGGATCATTCCTGTGGGCACGCACACATGCCTCTGCCATATCTGAGGAGGCACGCGTGCCTGGTTCCTTGCTACTCATCCCCTCTCCCACCCCTTGTCCTTTGCCTGAATGTGCAGGTCGGAATGTAGGCTCCAGGGGCCATGAAGAGTCTGAGGCTTCAGACTCCTCTAGCCCCTCCCAGATTTTGTGAGACAGTTCACCAAATGGCCTCTGCCCAAGTCCAGCACACTAGAAAGCCTCACTAAGATTCCTCCTTTACTCATTAAACAGATTTTTATCGGGCATTTACTATGTGCATAGCGCGGTCCAGGCACTAGGTTTACAGCAGTGAACACCTACAGGGTTGATCTTGTGGGAAAGGTTCACCTACTGGGATCTAGCAGACACCATTCTACATAAACACGAACATGATTCCTGTCTCCATCTACATATAAATAAAATATTCACACCAGCTGGTAGACAATGGCTCTTGCTCTCCCACATGTCATTCTGGAATCTCCACTTGCCCCATGGCCCAACAGTCCTCACTAAGATTCCAGTGTGGGACTTTGCCTCCACCTCACAGTAGAGACGGGATGTGTACAGAGGCAGACAGGACTAGCAGGTACTCCAAAGGATGAAAGCCATTCTGTCTGGGTTTCCGAAAGGCCTTTTCAAAGCCCACTTTGGGGGAGGGCCCGAGGTGTCTGGCAAGAACTGCACCCAGCTGACAGGTCTGGGCGGCATGACAGAGTGTTCTCGTCAGGGAAAACATCGTTCACTTTGGTAGGATATTAATGAGTAAACACCTCTGCCAATCAGGGGGTCGGAAGCATTTTCTTTTTCTGCACTTTCAGAGGGGAGACATGGGTGGTGGATGGAGAGCTTGGATTTTCCATAGGCTTATCACTTCAAGCCGAAGCAAAAGCAGAGCCCCCACCAGAGGAGGAAGGCCAGAGGCAAGAGAAACAAAAAAGTGGCCAGCCCAAAAAGAGTAGGAGAGGAGAGGTGGAGAAAATACGAGGGAGTAGAACACGCGTCTTATGTTTTCTGTCGCTCATTCCATCAAAGTAAAGGGCTGTGCACTCAGCTGGAAAAGCCACTCATATTTTAAAGAATAGGCTCCTACCCTCCCCCACCACTCGAAGGAGGAAAGCCAACATGGATTGCTCACTCCAGTTTGTTAGCTACCCGTGTGGAGCAGGTGCATACTCAAAACTGGTGGATTTTCTTAACAAGCTGAAAGACAACAAGACCTTTCTTTTAAACAGTGGTTACAAGCCTTCGAAAATACAGTTCATAAATAAGTATTCCATTACTGTAACTTGTTTACATGATTTATCTTCACAAGACTGCCTCTACTGAACCAGACAGATTGAGGGCAAATTTAAATGCAGCTATCACATCCAGGGCTTGGAGGCACAGTTCTGCACCTGTATCCAACTTCAGAGGAGGGCACAGACAAGCCAGACCAAGCTGCTGCAAGGAAAACTATTACTTTCATTTTAATCCATACTCCGAGGCTGCTGCATTGGCTGTCAGTCAGCCAGCAGACATTTTCAGCTCCCTTCTCCAATACAGCATACAAACTTGACTTGGCTTCTCTGAGGAATCCGGTTTGGTCTCCATTTGTCTGCTGCTTTTCCTAAAATCAGCAAAATTGTGGCATCCACATATAAGGACCTGGAGTGGCCAAGATGGGAAGACACAGGAATTACTATGTTGCCAGGTTAGGGACTACCCATCCATAAACTGACAAAAGGCTGAGTGCAGCTCTGCTGCTTCCGTGAAATCTTTTGGTCAGAATTTATTTTCCGATCTGAGAGATGGTTTGAGATCTGCCCACCTCTTGCTTTGGGAGATAGCAAGAAGTAGTGAAAGTAATGATAGCTTAGGGAATTCAACTGTCAGGGGAAGCTAAGCACATTAAAGTATGCCCACTGTGCCCAATAATAGACAATAAAGGGATTAGTAACAATTAAAATATCTAACTATATCAAGTATTAGGAAAGGTGTGGACACACAGGATTTTTTATACATTTATTGACAGGAGGGTCCGCTGAAAGTTAAGCATTATCTCATCAAGTGAAACAACAAGGCAACTGCATTCCTAGTTTATAGGTAAGAAAAACTTTTGCTCATATACAACACAAGGCGTATAAAGGATGATGATAGTAGCATTGTTCAAATAGCAAAACCTACAATCAGTCCAAATGCACATCTACAGGAGCACAGACAAATGAACTGAGGTATTGTCAGGTACGAATGAAGCTCGGCAACACATCAGAATACGGATGAATCGTAGCAATCTAATATTTATAAGAGAAGAGTCAAAGAGCACATACACCAAGATCCTTTTCATAAAATCAAAACAACTAAAGTAAAAATACATACATCTTGGGGATACACGTAGGTCAGATACAACTCTAAAAATGTTTGGCAAAAAAAAAAAAAATTGAGGACAGGATTCAGGATGAGGATTACTTCAGAAGGGCAGGATGAGAGAAAGTCATACGACAAAATACACGTTGTTGCCAGATCTTTGCTTTGGAAAGTGTTGCGGGGTGCTCTTTCTGTTATTAAAGATGGTAAATGATAAACAGATAGATGATGATGGGTAGATAGGTAGATAGATATTATGTGTGCACCAATGATGAGACATGATTTTCTGGAAACGAATCCTCCACTCTAACAGAGACATAGTTATTTTTTTTCCTTTTCCCCAGCCACAAAAGATTAGGCTGAATTTCCCATCCTTTCCTGAAGTTAGTGTGCCATGTCACTGAGTTCTGGTCGATGGAATATGGGCAAAAATGATGTGAACATGTCTAGGCGGAACCATTAAGAGCCTGCTGCATGGTCTTCTATCTGCTCTCTCTTCTGCAGGTTGGATACCGCCACCCTCGTCAATCCGGGAAGCCACATGTAAACAAGGCAGGGTGTTTGAAAGCCAGAGTTCCTGAAGGACTAAGAGGAGTAGAGACCCATGTACACAAGCCATGGCGCCCATGGGACTTCATGTGACTGGGAAGTCAACTTCAACCGCACTAAGCCACTGTGACTCCAGGGTGTATCTAGCATTACCTTCACTCACTCAACCCAAACAGTAGCTTGACTATCTGGAAAACAATTACACAGAAGTGTACTTTTTACCTAGTCACACCTCTTACATGCTTTGTGAGGGAGTTGGAAAAAGCCAAAGACATTCAAGATCCGAACTTTGAGAGACTGGATTTTTTTTTTTTTTAATTTATTTATTTGAGACAGAGAGAACGAGAGAGAGAGAGCACATGAGAGGGGGGAGGGTCAGAGGGAGAAGCAGGTTCCTCGCTGAGCAGGGAGCCCGATGCGGGACTCGATCCAGGGACTCCAGGATCATGACCTGAGCCGAAGGCAGTCGCTTAACCAACTGAGCCACCCAGGCGCCCGAGAGACTGGATTTTAACACTGCTTCTTTTGCTCAGTGCTCGGGGTAATGGCATTAAACAGCCCAGACCTCACTGACAATGCTCATTTAGGACAGTACCAACCTATTCCTCATTTGAAGGGAATGCGATGTAAAAACAGGGGCTTTAAAATCAAGCAATTTATCAGAAAGCATACATCATTTTAGGACATGGCCTGAGTGCTGGGACATTGACCAGGCACCCCTTTTTTGAGAATTTTTAACTAGGAGCCCCTCCTCAAATACCAGTGGCACCTTCTAGGAAGGCCACTCCATTTCTCTCCAGTTTTGAACATATTTAGTATACTCATCCCCTGGCATGTTGATGCTGGTGTCTTGCAAAGTCTGCTTTGCCATCTTGTGAGGGGGCAAACTGAGCAGATGGTCATGACCACTGGGATGCCAGGTAATGAGCAAGTGCCTCACATCCGAGTATTGGGGTCTTGTCACCTCGCCAGAAATGACAGCTTGGCTGTCTGGCAACAGCCCTGATGTTGGGAGGAAGCACACATCTCATCACTTCAATTCCTAATGTGGTTATACTTTCAAATTCTTGCCCTGAATCAATTCTTCTCATCTTTTCAGTTGAGGTGAGCACAGATTGGGCAGTTTCCAGGTAATGAAAGAAACCATATTGATATAGATTCATCATCTGACTGAGTAGTTTCTAGCTTCAGGGAAAAGAGCAAGCATATCAAGTAGAGGCTGGGTGATGCCCTTTGAAAGCCACTCCTCACTCCTCTACCTGAGCCAGACTGACCCTAAATCAATGCCACCACCCCTGCTCCCTCCTACCTACCTTCCCTACTTGCTGGGAGGGAGGAGGGGCTGCTCAGTGGAAATGTAGATCAGTATCATGGAACATGGACACTAGCTGGAGGTGGAAGTTGAGGCAGGGAAAAAGTAAAGGGCCATGGGACTCAGGCAATCCAGAACTGAGTGGATGAGAGAGTAATGAGTCCATCCCACAATGGAGAAGTGTATAAAGAAATCAGAACACTAGAAAGGACCTCAGGTATCACCTAACCTCATCCTTCACATGCACAGAGAATCAGAAAAGACACCCAGGAAGATTACGGGGCTTAATCATATTTGCCCTGTAAGTCAAAGGCAAAATGGGGGTACCTAACTGCCAAAATAACATTCTTTCCTCATACCATACTGCCAGTCCAGAATATTTATTATCTTCCTTTCAGGAATCATTTTCGAGCAAGGAGGAAATCAAAGCTACCCTCTTAAACCTGGGCATATCCACACATTTGTGACTGACTGACTGGTGGGAGCCAGTGATGTAGAGATGCCCAACAAAGACAATCTTCCCAGGTCAGATCCCAGGAGGGCCAGGGAGAAGGGCCAAGAGGAGGAGCATCTGGATAGGACAGGCTCACCTCTCCTGCCACATTCTTAGATTTTATAGGCAAGCATTTTGTCAAGAATGATAAAACCCAGAGACCTGTGGCATGTGAAGATGTTAGGGTCAGAGTGGGAAGTAAATTTAAGTACTGATTCCATGTAAAACTGAACCGTAGCAATGCAATTTTATCACAAGCAGCAATTCCTATTTCCCACCAGCCAAAAATAATAGGCCATCCTCGCAAGTCGATGGGCTAGGACTTGCCTACTGACTGAGTGGTCTAGACCCACATCAAGATAAGTACTTGGAACTTCTTGTGGTGGACAAGGAGATGTGTGGGCCAGATGCCCTTTTGAGGAAGAACTTGCCTCAACTGCTAGCAGTGGAGTTGGCATTCAGACTTCAGCTGTCCTCCCCTTCAGGAATGGCCTCTGCTGTGGAGAACTGTCTCACCCAAGGTCACACCCCTACCCAGGGTGGCCCAAACCCAATGACTGATGAATGCAAGGATGAAAAAGCCTGGCCACTGCAGTCCAATATGGGACAACTCCAACAGGCCACTATAGCCCCCAGAATTCTTCAGGGGTCTGCTGAAACTGCCGCACCTACACCAAAGCCCTGCTTCTGCTCCTCCCATCCCTGGGTGATCATCCCAGGAATCATTCTTAGCCAATATCCTGGACAGTAAACTCTGTAGGGTCTGTCTCCTGGCAAAACCTCACTGGGACATTTCTTCTCACTTGCCTCCTCATAAAGCAAACTTCACGTGGTGGTTCCACTACAGACCTCAGCTTGTCAGAAGTTCAGAGACCTGATTAATTCCCAAAGCTCCAGAATTCCTCCAAGAGCCCATAAATGTAATTCCAGCGTATCATTTGTGCAATACTAGGCAAAGAATTGTTTCTGGTAATGCTGTATCTTGAGATGGGTTCCACACTATTTAATAATATGCAAAAAAAGAGAAATATGCTTGTGCTGAATCCCATTTTCCCATTCTTTTGATCTGCAGTCTCCAGTGCGGTTACAGTTACTATCATGCCATCTGACTTGAACTGATGATTCAAAGTTCCATAATGTCAAATAAGTCATATTTCAGTAACACTTCCTACCCATTGCTAAAAATATTGTTTCTTCCCACACAGTTATTCCTAATGAGATATTTCAAGCCACCTGGCACCCAGGGGAGTTCCTTGGCTAATCTTCTATGGAGTCCCACAAAATGGAAGCTGTATACAATAGAATCCCATTGGATGCTGGTGTCAGAGGGCAAGAAGAGCAGTGACAAAACAGGTTGTTTTGTCTTACAGTTAAGAGATGTTTTTTGGAGCTGTCATTAGACCGACAGTCACTGTGACCTTAGGGGAAAGATAGTACGTTACCATGTGTTTTTGTAGTGAACACACAGAGGAGCTGGCCCCAGTTACTGGCTGGCTCTCCTCCAGGACCTTAGTTGCTCTTTCTGATGAGAACCAGTTTGAAACCTGAACAACTCTTAACTCCCAGTGAAATGTAAACGCATCTGGGGACCAGGCAAGCCTCCTGTCTGGCTGCATTGCCAACTGATTCTAGCTATTCCCCAGGCTGCCATGCCTTGCTGATAATGTGCCCTGCCTGCTCTTCCCTCCCTATCTTGTGAAATGCTACACTGTGTTTTCACCTCTTCATTACCCCGCTAGGCCATGTGTTGGATGTTCCTTCTCTGTGATACCCTCCTTCTCCTCTCATCCTGGATCAGGGCCCCTTTGTAGGTTCTCCTAGCTCCCTGTGTAGACTCACAGATGACAGACACAATGCACTCCAATAACCATGTGTACCTTAACTCCCTGGGAGCCTCTAGAAGGCTCAGCACCACTGTAGACATTTTAGCTAGTATTGTAGTAGCAAAACCAAAATGCAATGGTGTGGTTAACCATGTGTAAATAGCACTTTCTGGTTTTAGTCTTTGAGCCTTACCCTTAAAATTATTAGAAGAGCCCAGAGGGTGGTCCCAAAGAAAACAACTCCAAAAGCACCTGCAGGACATCTCTGAGCTGTCCTGGGCAGGGCCTTCTCCAGGGAGAGCCAGGCAGCACACACCTACTTGTGCAGACATTTCAATACCTTAGAGGCCAAGTAGGGGCTCCACTCTCTAATTAGAAACTGAGGCTCTGTGATTAGGGAGAGGTCAGTATAATGTCTTCCCCTCTCCCATCACCAGCCCCTCCTTTACACTGGGTCTTAGCTGAAACAGGAGGTAATACTAAGAGAAATAATTGTGCCTTTGGATAGCAGTAGCATCCCAGGGGTACCAAGTGAGTTCACAACTCTTCCTCTTCCCACCAAGTGCACCTTTGTTCTAAGCCACACCATCCCATGGCCTTAATTAAGCCTCATCCACTATTCAGACCACATCTGTGGGACATCTGGGAAAATGCTACTAGTTACTCATCTTCAGAGCCAACATTTACTGACTTATGGGTTGAATTGTGTCTCTTAAAAAGTTATGTTGAAATCCTAACTCCCAGGACTTGTGAATGTGACCTTATTTGGAAGTAGGGTCTTTGCACATGTAATGAAGCTAAGATGAGGTCATACTGAATGAAGGCTGGTCCTAATTAGCGTCCTTATAATAAGAGGGGAACTTGGACAAACAAATGGGGGAAAACACCATGTGAGAAGAAAAGCAGAGATTGGAGTAATACGTCAACAAGTCAAGGAATGCCAAGGATCATCCAATTGCTTGAAGAAATAAGGAAGAGTTCTCCCCGAGAGCCTTCAGAGAGAGCTTGGTCCTGCTCACACCTTGATTTCTTGGAAACTAACTCACTGACCAAGCATTTTATTCCATATTCAGTAGTCCCACATAGTGACTTTATACAAACCTCACAATTATGCTGGAAGGTGGTTATTAAGGCCCAGAAAGCCCATGTGGTGTGCCAAAGGAAAGGTCAGTATGAGGTCCATATAACTAGCATAAACAGAGCAGGGACTCAAACCATGTCTCCTGACTCCAAATCCAGCCATCCTTCCAAAGGTTTTAAATCAAATTGTTTCATCATTTGCTTTAGGGATCTTCTAATCTTTATTAAAACATTCCAGTTATCTTCCTTTCTTCCCACTTGCCAAAAGGAGAAATAATCTGAGGCTCTGATGGAATTCCAGATCTCATGGTCAGGAGACGAAAAGCCAGTTGCAGCTGCTCCCTGCCCAGTTTTGTCAGAGATCCTGCCTGGGTTGCTGCACTTGATCTGGGGTCAGGAGAAAGCAGTAATTTACAAGCTGTCTTCACCTGCCAGTGTCATAAAGGGAGTCCATAAGCAATTAGGCACTTCTAATCACTTAATCCTCTTCAAATCTCTGCAAGGGGAAGGTAATAATTATGGAGCTCCGATCTGGCTGGTCCTTGCTTGGTCTTCAGTCAACCAGGGTTATTATAGAATATTAGAAAATACGTTTCCTAAAGACTTCTCCAAAGCATCTGTAACCCTGAATTCGAGCCCTGGGCAGGCTGGGAAGGCCAGGGAAAAATTTGGGTTTCCCTCTATCCTCTCCCTCTGCATGAAGCCTCGCTGTCTCAAAATCCCTCACTGTCAGGATCTTGACTATAAATTGGAATCAGATCCTTCATCACATCACATCATGTGGGTGACCTACCCCATTACCTCTCAGCTCCACAGCTCCTAACAAAGGACCCAGGTGTATAATTTACCAGGTTCTGCTGGATCAGAGATCCAGCACAATCTCAGGACCCCTGTGTCCAGCTCACTGCAAGGTGGCATTTATATGCTGGAAAAGAGCATTGAACCAGGAGGGAGCTGAAGAACAGGCTACTGCAATCCATTTTCCCAGGGAGCAGAAGGCTTTTCAAAGGCATGGACACTCCCTCCACATACTGGACTAAAAACTCTCCTCTAACCTTCCCAAAGCAGCAGGAATAGCTGTTCTAGATTTATTTCAGGGTTTTATCTCCAGGTCCTTAGCACTTCTCCAGCCTTCAACACCCACAATGGTTATTCCACAGAAGCACATTATTTATTCAACAGCTGCCAGTTCTATGTACTCAAGTGTCACACCTGAGACTGTTCCTTGTCTTCTTTCTGGGCAATGCATGCTGGCAAGTCACCAATACAACCCAGTGATATGAGAGGCTCAAATGAAGGACCCCTCAAGAATGATCAGTGAAACAAAAATTGGTTGAATGGATCTGCTGCCAAGTGTGATTTGGGGGTAGTTGGGCGATTTGGAGTGTAAATTCCAGCAGGGCAATGCACTCATTCTCAGGATCTATCCCTTCCTTCCTCTCAGGTTTACAGGTTCTGTTATACACTGCATCCAAAAAACCAAAACTCATACTACCAAAATGGGAACAATTCAGCAAAGACCCAACCAGTGGACATTGAACACCTTCATCAGCCCACCCTGGGGCCTCTGAAAAATGCCCAAGTGTATAACCTACAGGCCTGACAACTGAAAAATGATGAAGTAGGGGACATTGGCAAAAAGCAAAGAAACAAAAACACATATGACATAGAAGTTAAATGAAATAATAGCTTACCTTGAATTACCAACAAATCTAACTTTCTAAAGTGATTCCACACACCATCATCACATTTTAAACTCACTTGTGGAACATAAGGAATAGCATGGAGGACATTAGGAGAAGGAAGGGGAAATGAAGGGGGAAATCTGAGGGGGAGATGAACCATGAGAGACAATGGGCTCCAAGAAACAAACTGAGGGTTTTAGAGGGGAGGGGGTCACGGGATGGTTTGGTCTGGTGATGGGTATTAAGGAGGGCACGTACTGCATGGAGCACTGGGTGTTATACGCAAACAATGAATCATGGAACACTACATCAAAAACTAATGATGTAGTGTATGGTGACTAACAGAACAATAAAAAAAATAAACTCACTTGGGGTAGTAAAAGTATTTTTAGCTCACATCTGACAGAGCAGAAACTGAAGCCTAGAGAAATTAAGTGACTCGCCTCATGTCACGTGTACTGTGGCAAGGTTAAGGTATGAACTCAAGCCTTCATGGCACTGGTGTGAGCAGAAATAACAGGTTCTTTCAGGAGGAAGTCCACAGGGTGACCTCAGTACTGCAGGCTATTGTCAATGGAACTAAAGCAAAGATACAGGATGCCCCATGCACCAGGAAAGGGGCTATTTTAGACGAAGCCCCAATTATCCTGATTGCAGGTGCTGAGTGAGGCTCTGAACTATGTGTCAACCACCAAAAAAAAAATATCACATTTCCGGTGCTTAGAGCCCTACCTTCCAATTAGTTCAGCTCTCCCATTTCCTTGTGGCTTGGGTCTTCTCCTGAAAGAAGTGTGTGCATCCCCTGGACCCATTCCCAGATCAATATGGCTAGAGAGCATCAAATAGAACATTTTATACATCTTCATTATCATTTTCAAAAGCTTTGCTTCTCCAGAGAAAATACTCTCGTTTCAAGATTCAACACTCTGCTGATTGCCCATGGAAGAGGACAAAAAGTTTAAAGTTATTAAGGCTATCTCCAGGCAATTACAAACACAGTGCCCTCGCTCAGGCTCCTGGTCTTTCCAGATGCTGCGTGCTAGTTGGCACTGTGCTGCTTCAGAGAGATAATGCAGCCTGGTGCCATTGGTGAGATGCTCTATCAGACCTGCAGGTTGTGGCAGCTTTGGAAAAAATAGCGGCATCCTGTAATTTGACTGCAGGCAAGACAGTTGCTCATGTTCAGGCAAGATAGTCCTGACACGGTGAGAACCCCAAGAGGCCGCTGGGAGCACACGGTGAAAACCTGTGTTCTCGGTGCCGAGGAATTGCAAAAAGCCTGTTATGAAATGTTTTGACCTCCCAGGCTAAAGGCACTTGCTAGTTTAAAACAAAAACAAAAACTAAGGTTGGAGGGGACAGCGAAGGTGAAAATGTATTTAACAAGGATAGAGCTGTGCACCAATCAGGACCAGCCCCAAAAGGAGGCAAGATGTCAAAAGAAGGCAGCAGCCAGCTGACATATGGGCTCCACACAGAGAGGAGGCAGGACCACTCCTTGTCTGTGAATCCCGGAATTCCAAGGTTTGGACTTCAGCCCCGCTCAAACCCCAGAGAGAGCAGCTTCACAATAGCCTTCCCGAAGCATCAGAGAGCAGAAGTTGCACTAAGTAGTCTGCAGACCAGTTGGCTCTGGCTGAGACCTGGGAGCTAGCAACTCTTCATGAGCTCCCTTTCCAAGGGCTCCCCAAATAACACTTGTTGCTTTTTCCTACAACCTGAAGGTCACATATTTCTCTCTCCTCAATCCATTCTGCCATTGCCCCAACCCTCACACTCAGCCCAATCTCTAGCCCCCAAGGGAGACAGATTCCCCCTGTTTCCACGTGTCCTTCTCAGACATGAAGGGAGCACAGAGGTCCTGGAGCTGGGGTCTGGGGCCCACGGAGGTCTGTTCTGCAGAAGGAGAGTGTTCCCCGGGCCAGGCTGCAGCAGCCACGCAGCTCCGTGAGGCTGCCTCTGAGCTGCCTGCCTCTGGATTCCATAATTAAAGTCACTGCGTGTTTGATCACCTCCTCGATGCAGAGTAATTAAAATTGCTGCACTGTTTGTTTTCCATTTCCTTTGATAAATGGTGAAAGTGTTGATGAGCAAAAGGCCCGATGTTCCGCCGATGTTCCGCCCCACCCTGGCTTCCTCCTTTGCAGGAGTGCCCTGCTTCCCTCTGGGTGGGGACAGCGGTGGGACACAGGAGCAGCGACTCTGTGGGATGGATCCCCCCCCCCCCGGCGGCTGGGAAAATGTTTCAGCATGACCCCTCAGGGAAAGCTGGCACTGTCCCTTCAACCTTTTAAGGGTAGAAAGGGTCCAGGTAGGTCTTTGTTTCAGAAGGAAAATGAAAAGTACAAGTTCAGGCTACTGTTTGGCTTTTAAATGCATCCCCCTTCCTCAAGGCCTCTTAAAAGAGAAATGGGGCCATTCAGTCACCCTGGAGAAAGCAGCCTCTGTGTTCCAGTCTCTCCATCTAGAAAACAGGTGTTGTCATATTTGCCCTGCTGATCACACTAAAGGTGTAATGAGAGCTAAATGACACATTGTACGTGAAAATGCCACACAAACCACAGTGCTCCATGTGATGTCGGTAAGTTCCTCACATTATTCTTGCCTCCCTGCGACGTTAAGTGCACAAACAGAGAGCTTGGCTGTTTCCCAAAGCTACATAGTCTCTCTAGCTTGAGCCCTGGCACCGAGGCAGGACAGGGGAGGGGAGGAGGTAGGAGGGCAAAGGGCGTTCCAAGGAAGTTTCCACACTTTCCTCTGTAACGAGGAGTTCACCCATTCCTCCTGCACTCTTCTAGAAGGTGCTGCTGTAGGCCCGGGGCCACCAGCTGACCTCACATAACTGCAGGCTGCTCTCCCAAAGAGCTCCACTCACTGGCAACTGCAAGAAAAATGCCCTTCCTCTAATAATTTCCATGGTCTCTGTAACTGGGTTGGGAGGCAAATGAAGACACCTGCAGAGGTGATGTCTGTCCCGGGAGTGCTCCCTGGCATCACCTCTACGTGGCAGCAAAAGTCCATCCACCAGGTATGGGCTGAACCTGCTTCAGTCAAGTCTGAGGTCAGCCCTTCTTGGCCTCCAGAGAGCGCTAACCTGCCCAAGGATTATGAGAAATCTATTTCAAAAGCACACATGATATGGCCTCTAATTTAAGCCCCAGACTTTTCCTCAGAACCACAGGGACCAGGCAACCTTGTGGCAGCAGTAATTTTGACAATGAGGGGAGGTTTATCTGCTGGAACCCTGGATTTAGGTGTGCCTTCTGTCTACCTCTTTACGCCGTCAGCTGTCCTGGGAAATCAATGTTACCCTGAATAGAGAGAAATGAAATCCTGTAGACTAGAGAAACAAGGGGAAAGGGATTTGAATGGGAAATAGTGATCTTTGGAGGGAAATGATTCTATCCCAAAGCAACATCTGCCCATGAGAAAGAAAGCCACCGAAACATCTCTACACAAAAGTCACACTCTCCTCTCCATGACCGCAGACTCCACACCAGTGGCCGGGGTCCATCATGTCAGGTGTTCTCCCTGAGTAGCCCTGCAGTGCAATAAAGCGTTTAAATAAAAGCCCTCACCAACACCACCACCCAAAAAGATAGTGATTGTTTTTAGTTCTTTGGAGAAATCTAAGGCAACTTAACTTTTTGGGAAAAAAAGCAGGAGTTGAGTGAGGCATGAGCTAGGCAGCAGAATATAATAGAGGAGGAAAACACGGGGACATGTACATCAAGGTGTGAGGGCTAGTTATACAACTTTGGGGGAGTCATTTAATCTCTGAGCCTCAGTTTATTCATCAACAAAATAAGAATATTAATAACCATACCATATCATTGTGGTGAGGAGAACAAAGAGGATAAACCTAAACGTTCTTGGTGCACAGTAGGGATTATACTATTATCTTGATTACTACCAACAATATTACTGCTTTGGTAGGGAGAACTATATAATCCTCTGACCATTCGCCTCCTCAAATCAAAACTCCCTTCACTATGGTTCCTGATCTTAAAGACAAAGCCGGCACCCACATTGTTCATCACCCCCAAAGAATCTGTTTTGGAGAGGACTCCAAACTTGGCACCAAGGAGAGTTCAGAGGTCCCCTGCAGGTCAGTGCTCTTTGTTCCTGGCAGATGGCAAGTCACGCAGGGAAGACAAGCTGCTGTCAGGCTGGTGGATGCCACACCGTGTTGGCATCACAAGTTGTCAGGTCAGACCTGCATAGCCACGTAGAGAGAGCCAGAGAGCCCAACCTGCAAATCTATACATGATGGAGGGGTGGGAGGAGGTGAGTGAGGAAGTTGCTAAGCCCATCGGCCTCTTTCCTGATCTGTATGCACCATGGCTGACTTCAGGCCACTCTCAACACACAACTGCCCTGTTTTCATCATCTTTAAACCAAACAAACATAGCCAGAGACCCCACAAGGAACAGTCTTCTTTTCTGATTTTCTGAGTACTTTCATTATTTACTCATAATATATTTATAAGTAATGACATTCACCCGCCCACCTCTCTCCCACAGATACAGGAAGGAGGAGTAAGATGAAATGCTCTAAGCTTCTAAGGAGAAAGAGATAAAAGACATTATACTGCTATCTCTTGCATTCCAAAAAATTACAAAATGGTTACCCAAACATGCCACCTGTCCCCTGAAACACACACTCCCCTGATTTCTAAATGTTCCCCTGTACCTGTACCTCGTTCAACATATCCCTACTAACGGGGTGGGAAGAAAGGAGAATTCACCCAGATGGCATTACTCACTCCACTCCTCTGCTTCCAAAGCATTATGATGAGAGAGAGAAATAAACATGATGTGTGTGTGTATGTGTGTGTGTGTGTGTGTGTGTGTGTGTGGTGAGGATCTCCTTCAACACCTAGATCAGTGTCTTGAGCAGAATAGATACTGGACCAATATCTGCTCAGTTAGATTGTAGTGTATACACTTGGATATTTAACAGGGCTCAAACCCAACCTGAATCCAAAGAGAACTACTGAATACCATCTGCAAATTCACCTGCTTTCAAGGTTTCCTCATCTCAGTAAATGGTACAACCATTCACCCAGCTGCTCAGGACAGAAACTTCAGATCCCTCTTTGATTGCTCTTTCCTTCCTGCCCATATCAAATCTATTAGCAAGACATGCTGCTTCTAACTCAAAAAAAAAAAAAAAAAAGGATCCTGAACCTGACAATGTCTTAACAATCTTCAGCAGCACACAGCAATGAAATGTGAAATATGAAACCATGATCAGTGAATTTTTTGTACTCCATTATATTAAACTCTGTTGGTTTATCTTGCATTTTGGACAGATCTTTCTCCCATCGATGATTTTGTAACAACATGTACTGATCATTTGGAAAACAGTCACTGAGTTATAGAGATCTTCCCAATGTTGACAAATTTCATTATATAATGTTAAAAAAAGAACATTTGCTAATATCAACCATCTCATCAGAAAAGTCTTTAAGGTTTAGAAAGCTGTCAAGTTCATCATGAGAGATATAATTTTTCCAAAACACTAATTTTTGCTTGAATGTTTAAATAGTATCACTGGAAAAAAAATACATTCAGTTGTTTGCCTTGAAATGGCAGGCTCATTTCATTCACTTTTAAGAAAATATTTCCCAAATATTTAAATCTGAATAGTCACAATTTGTCTGCCAGCCATCTTTTTAAATAAAAAATAGTGTTCAAGAAAAGAATTTTAAGTCAGTTCACAGCCCAAACAATTGCACATGTACATCAGTATGGAACAGAAATCCATCCCCACTTTATCACACAGGATATTAAAAAGATGTGTGCTCAAGGGTTGGTGTTTATAATACAATTAATCATTTCTAAAACTTGAACTAGTACATTCTTAAGTGAAACTGGAAGTTTTTGTTTTTCTCTGTATTTATTATTGCAAGTGTGTGGCAGTCACACTGACTTCGAGTACAGTTGGTGCCATTGTCTTAATTTGGGCAGGTACCAACAGGTTTACCCATCTTAGCTTCTGCCTCATCAGTCTAAGTGGAGAAGGCAAATAACCCCTTACTGTTATTATGAAACTAATATTGTCATCACAGAGATCCTAAAAGGATCTTAGGAAACCCCAGTGGTCCTTGGAATCACATTTTGTAAACCAGTGTTCTAAATGATGTACCAGTAAGATACCCCAAAATGCAAACATTTATGGAGCATCAACTATATGTAGATCAACTCTAATCATCTGTAGATATCGAGGATTGGACAGCACAAAAGAAATGAAGACAAAGCCCCTTCCCTGGGAGTTTAAAATATAGTTATGTAAACAACTGTAAGATTACCTGAGCTATAAGGGAATGTCAGTGACAATAAAATAGAGATCACAATGAGAATTCAAAGCACTAAAGCAATGCAGAACTGTGGACCTTCAAGACTCAGGTGGATTAGGTAGGTAAGGATTCCAGGTCAGTCCTTTGGCAGAGTTAGCTCAGGCTTCTGGATACCTCCTCCCACCTTGCTCCCAAGCAATCAACCTAACATGGGTTCTAAAGACCATGGCCTCAGCCCAAAGACTGCAAGTGGAACTGGAGCGAACACAGGCAGGGAGGAAGGATGGCAGAAGGATTCATGAAAATGGTTTTTGGAAGTTACAACAGTAGAGAAGAGAAAAGCAAAAGATTCTGGCCAGATACCAGTGGTGGTCAATTTATACATTTGGGTAAAAGAAAGAAAAAAGAAAAGGAAATACTGTGGGATGCTCCAAATGGACTAATTTTTGAAGAAAAACAAAACAAAATGACACACAGAATTTATTTAATGGGAGATCAAAATCCAAGGACAGGTAGGGCATTTTTGAGATGAAGTTTATCCCAGATGAACACTGTACACCAACAATATTTAAAACTCCCACAGCTAATTTGAACACAGTGGCTTTCACGGTTTTCCTCCATCCCCCGCTGTTTGTGTTCATTTCAAATGACACTAGACTCCAAAAATTGGCCACCTGCCCACTTAACTTAGGCTCTTTGTAAATGGTTTGTCCAGACCAGAAGCTATTTGAGCCTGCATTATTTTTCTGACAAGCTGTGGTCTTTTATCCTGCAAAGCCAGCACGTCCTGAATCCTAATGGAGCCCACTAGAGCCCATCAGAGGTGGTTATGGGCTTTTCTGCTGGCTGCTTTGATGGCCCTGGTGCCAAATGACTCAAAACCCCTCAGGCTTTCTGTTGCTAAGTTCCAGTGATTCCAAGCAGAGGGCCAGAGACACCTTCAGCAGAGATAAAAACCGTTTCTCTCCCAGCAAATCCACAGGCACAGTAGGGTTGGGGAGCCACAGCCCTCCACCACAGAGCCAATGGCACTTGGTAGAATTAGAGCCAATTCTTATGGAGGCTGGAGCATTTTCCCAAAGAGAATTGACCCGTCACAAATATTGATGACAGTAAAACTTGTCTACAGGTCTCCCCTGTTCATGAATAGCTCTATCCTTCCAGTATTTGGTGCTATCATAATGCTCACTTTTTTTTTAATTTAAATTCAATTAGCCAACATATATTATATCATTAGTTTCAGATGTAGAGGTCAGTTAATCATTAGTAACATATAACACCAGGTGCTTATCATATCACATGCCCTTCTTAATGTCCATCACTGAATTACCCCCATCCCCCCAACCACCTTCCCTCCAGCAACCCTCAGTTTGTTTCCTAGAGTTAAGAGTCTCTCATGGTTTGTCTCCTTCTCTGATTTCTTCCCATTCAGTTTTCCCTCCCTTCCCCTATGATCCTCTGCACTATTGCTTGTTTTCCACATATGAGTGAAACCATATAATTGTCTTTGTCTGATTGACTTATTTTGCTCAGCATAGTACCCTCCAGTTCCATCCACGTCGATGTAAATGGTAAGATTTCATCCTTTCTAATGGCTGAGTAATATTCCATTGTATATATATACCACATCTTCTTTCTCCACTCATCTGTTGGTGGACATCTGGGCTCTTTCCACAGTTTGGCTATTGTGGACATTGCTGCTATAAACATTGGGGTGCAGGTGCCCCTTCAGATCACTACATTTGTATCTTTGGGGTAAATACCTAGTAGTGCAATTGCTGGGTCATAGGGTAGCTCTATTTTTAACTTCTTGAGGAACCTCCATACAGTTTTCTAAAGTGGCTGTACCAGCTTACATTCCCACCAACAGTGTAAGAGCGTTCCCCTTTCTCTACATCCTCACCAATATTTGTTTCCTGACTTGTTAATTTCACCACTGCTCTTTAAAGAGGAGTCCCACCCAGTGATCACATCCGACAAGACCCTCGCACTCTGGACAGTGCATGAGCCCTGGGAAGTCATAGTCCACACAGGCTAGGTGAGACAGGGAGGGGATTCAGCGAAGTCCAAATCATGCCGTTACTATCTCTTCCTCTGAATTTTTCTCAACTCTCAACTTTCTGGACAGACAGGAAGAAGAAATTTGCCACTAATAAAACAGGGAAATCAGTGAAGGGGTAAGATGGTGCTCATTTTTAGCTCCTTCAAAACATACTCTTTATCTGTTATGTGCATTGACGTGGATGGAAATGGAGGGGATTATGCTAAGTGAAAGAAGTCAAGCAGAGAAAGTCAATTATCATATGGTTTCACTTATATGTGGAACATAAGGAATAGCATGGAGGACTTTAGGAGAAGGAAGGGAAAAATGAAGGGGGCGGAATCAGAGTGGGAGACGAACAATGAGAAACTATGGACTCTGTGAAACAAACTGAGGGTTTCAGAGGGGAGGGAGGTGGAGAGATGAGTTAGCCTGGTGATGGGTATTAAGGAGGGCACATATTGCATGGAGCACTGGGTGTTATATGCAAACAATGAATCATGGAACACTACATCAAAAACTAATGATATTTTATTATGTTAGTCACCATATAATACAACTCCTCTATCTGAGATCCTTAAAAAAACAAACAAAAAAGTACTCTTTATAATTTGCAATATTTGGTTTTTGTCTTTTACCCTCTATTATATGGTAAGCTCCCTGATATCTCCACAGTACAAGGTCTTCAGCAGAACAGCCCCGCATGGAGACCAGGTGGTGATTTTCCCTCTTTGGATTGACAGGTTTAGTAAGCAAGCATATAGAAGAGGTCAAAGCATTATGTGCCTGTGAAGATAGCTTCACTTCTGTGGGTCTTAGATTCATGTGTCGATCCAGAGGAACAACTAAATGGAAGAGTGTGGGCTCCATGGAAGGTCAGCAGCAGATGGATGAGGAGGTTTTCCCTACCCCTCAGCTCACATTGTTCACTCCATCCATGAAGAGTTCACCTGAGTTTTCCAGGTACTAGGAAACCCCTCATTCCTTCTCTCCACAGCTCTTCTGTTCTCATCTACCATGTTCATCTGCTTGCCTGTCTTCCTTGTCAACATGATCAAACATGTTAAATCTGTCTACACTCACTGTCCATGGGTATTTGCCATTTACCTCCTCTGGGAGACAAAAGGTGGCCCGAAAGGACCGTGTTTACGACCAGTGGTAAAGCGTATTGTGTCCTGACATCCTCTTATCATTAAGATGCATTTGGCTTACATGTAACTAAATTGAGGCAGGGTCTCCTGAGGTCCAAAGAAAGCCTTTGTTATTGCCCTTGACCACAGAATAAACACTATGTAAATACTGTTTCCTCCCCGGCTGGGCCAGGGCTGCCAGTGCCCACCTTGCCTTCCTGATCTCAGCAACTTCAGAAGGATTGTGTTTTCCAAGGAAATTAGATTTATGCAAAATACCGAGTGAAGTCACATGCCTACCTTCAAGACCTCCCTGCTTCCCTTCTGCCTCAGAAGCTGTAGGGGAGCAATCTCAGGTAGCTCTCCCTAACGGGGATGGTCGGCCCCACCCTCACAAGAGGATGAAGAGGTTTAACCAGCAATACAAACCCACAGAAAGAAAACTGATGCTCCTTACTTTTCGTCTCCACTCCCTCCTCTCCCCACAAGCAGCACATGCATGGAAACCCAAATCTTCCATCTCCTAAATTCCCTGACAATGGCAGTTGGAGGGTCTAGCACCACACACACACACACACACACACACACACACACACACGCTTTAAGGATTTGGAGTTAATTGGCAGACAAGAATTACAGGCCAGCTATTTGCCTTTAGTGGGCTTTTAACAACTCAGATTAAGAGCAGAAGCTCAAGGTAAGATGCAGTAACTCTGCTACCAGTCTACACATGTCCCATTTGATGTCAAAGCAAAGGCTGTGTGTTCACATGAGAGATGTACCAATTGCAAATGCAGTGGTGAAAATGTTACCTTACAGTATTAACCAAGCTCCTCTATAACTGGCAACAGCTGAGTTAAGTCACGAGGGTTAAGGGTAGGAAGGCTCACAGAATTCCACATTTCCGTGTAGTGATGGCACAAGGTATACTTTCAACATCTCCCACATCTACTTTTCAGCCTTATTACTCAAACAACCTTAAAATACAGGAAAGGCTGTTGAGGTTAGTCTGGAGGAAGAGGTTGTTAAATCTATTTACCAAGAAGTGCCACAATTCTGGGGCACCTGGGTGGCTCAGTTGGTTAAGTGACTGCCTTCAGCTCAGGTCATGATCCTGGAGTCCCTGGATCGAGTCCCGCATCAGGCTTCCTGCTCGGCAGGGAGTCTGCTTCGTCCTCTGACCCTATCCCCTCTCAGGTGTTCTCTCTCTCTCATTCTCTCTCTCTCAAATAAATAAATAAAATCTTTAAAAAAAAAAAAAAAAAGAAGTGGCACAATTCTATGTGGCACAGCAAAAGGAATCAGGACTTTGTGGCCGGTTGGATCAAGGACTAAACCCAGCTCTGGGATCTGTGCCTGGGGCAAGTCACAGATTGTTTCATTCTCAGTTCCACATCTGAAAAGATGGATAATATTTGTTTATACACAATGTTTTGTTTGGTTATGACCCCAGCCACAAAAGCCTTTTTTTTAGAGATCTTCTAATCCAAACCAAAATGATCATTGGCATGGTTTTAGTATTAGCCTGAGGTGAGGCAGGGTATCCATCAGATGAGTGGCAGCCAAACTGAACCCAGATATGAACCAGTATTCACCAGAGTCATTGTCACACTTTGCCCCTCAGAATGTACAGGCATAAATAATTTATTCATTAGAACAGACATATTTTCACTTATTACAATATCCACTATCATCATAGGTCCTTTCAAAGGATATGTTATTTCTCTTCATCATGATATTGTTACTTTGGACAATGGCAATGTCTCTTCCTGCTTGCTTCCAGGGGCACACATGGAGCTCTGAAGAGCCACAGTGGAGAGTGACACACAGCCCTAGAGATGTGGGTTGGCCACTTTGGACATTAGGATAATGGCTCCCGAATCTGTTCGGCCCATGGAGAATTTTGGCAGGGAACACAGACTACATACTACAATGTCTCTCACATTACTGGGAAGAGCTTCCAACGTTACCTAAAATTGTCAACAGATATTCATGAGCATCTATTTGTGTGCTAGAATTTGGAGTTTAGCAAACCAGGCTCTCACCCTGCCTTCATAGAGCTTAAAGTCTGGAGATGGACAGGTGATTGCAACACAGTGGAACAAAAAATCTAACAGGGAAGTGTGTGATGCTACATGAGTCCTAAGGAGGCCATTAAATTCACAGCTGGGAAAGCCAGCAGAAGCTTCTAGGAGGAAAGACTCCAAAGAGGAACAGGTCTCAGATCTCCTCACTGCCTCAAGGAAGCCCTCATGACCACTCCTCCCAATCTAAATGAGGCCCTTCCCACACTCTCATATAGCCCTTGTCCCTTCCCTCACTTATCACCATTTGTATATTCATATTTAATACTGGCTTCCTTGACTAGTTCAAAACCCTATGAGAGGAAGTACCATATCTATTTTGTTCACCAGCCCTCAGTACAGGATCTGGTACATGCTAAGTGCTCTGCATGTATGTGTTGGATGAATTAAGACTGAAAAGGCAGAAAGAATAGGCTGTGCAAAAGGATCGAGGGATAGAAACAGATAATGCATTCAGGGACCAGAACACCATTCAAGTGATCCAATGATCTTTCGGAGGACAAGAATAGTAGCAAGAGGTGAGTCTGGAAAAGGAGAAAAACAAAAACAAAAAACAAGGAACAAACCAGACAGTGCCATGTAAGCCTTATGAAAGGGTTTGGACTCTATCACAAGGACAATGTGGACTTCTGAAGAGCTTTAAGTAGGGAAGTGAGGTGATCAGATTGGCATTACTCTTACCATGGTGTAGAAAATGTTTAGAAAAAAACAAGATTGAAGGTGGGAAAACCAGTTAAGAGTGTGTATATAAAACCATGTAAAAGATTATGGTGGGCTACTCTAGAATTGAAAGAGAATTTTGAGAAAATTGAGATAAAAAGAAATAAGTAAGAAGCAGAATTTGTATGTGTTGAGGATCCTTTGAAAGTGGTTGAAAGAAAAGGAAAAGTCAAGACCTATGCTGTGACATTTGGCTTAAATGGTGGGGCCATTCACTGTGGCAGAGAACAACCCAGGAGGAGGTCGAAGGTGAGGCTGGGAGGAGGGATGCAGATGGGTTCAATTTGTAAGTGGTTAAGTTTCAATTCCTATGGAGCTTCCAGGGAGAAATGCCCAGGAGGTAACTGAATGTACAAGAGTAAAGCAACTCAGAGTAAGAACTAGATTGCAGATAGAGATTTGAGAGAAATCCATATAACGGCAGTCATTGAAACAGGGGAATAGATGAAATCCCCTCCCCAAATTAATCAGCATAGTAAACTTTTACGAGACACCAATTATGGAAGACCTTGTGAAAATCATTAACTTATGTCAGAAACCAAAGTAAAGCTATTTACCACAAGGACTCCTGATCAAGTATTCATTTAAAGATTATACACACACTTTTATTGCAGCATCTACCTATATAAAATAATTATCACACCTTATTACTTGCTCAGCAACAAGATCATAAAATCCTAGAATATGGGAATATATTTGTATTCATATTTTATTCATCTCTTGTGCCTTGCACAATGTCCAACATACAGAAAGTACACAAGCAATGTTTGCACATGGCATGGAATTGTATGCCTTGATGAAATGACCTTCCCCAGTAAATGAACGTATCTGACTTTTGCTTGGATAGAAATATAGCAGAGTCGTGTTGTCCCAGGCTCAGGAAATCTGGCCCACTTCGCCCCAGACAGAAAGGCCAGTCCAACTGCCAGTGTCTTGAAAATCAGCAGCAAATGGCCTGTCCTGTGATACATGTTCCCTTTGAGAGTTTCCTCTTCTCCCCTTACTACACTGGATATATGCCCACAGATGAAAATAACACTAAAACGTTACTAACCTGACAGTGTTTGCATTTCAGAAGAATTTGGAGAAAAACTGCGAAAAACCACTCTCTAGTGGTGGGGTGGCTCTAGGAGAGAGGGCCCTAGGGGACCCTCAGATAGGTAACCATGCTGGCACCTCCAGTCCTCCCCATATAGGTGGGAAGGGCTGACTCCGATGGCCAAGGCAGCTTAGTGGCAAGGGCAAAAGAGGTCAATTGCCATGCTTACCCTGTGTGGCGTGGGTACCTGCCACCAGCATTGTGACTCCAGGTCATTCAGGTGGCCCAATGACTCAATTCTAAATTCTGGGTCTCTGACTACAGCGGGGCCGTGACTTGCCCAAGGGACTGGTATTTTTATGCACTGTGATGGCAGAAGTTGAACTTGAGCAAATAGAGAGACAGGCTCTAGCATGTTAGGAGATGGCTATAAAAAGTCTACCAAATTACATTTCTCAAAAACTGAACTCTACGTCACCACCATATCAAAAGTTGAAAATGCACTGATGCTGATTTGGATGATACAAAATTCCAATATTTATGAAGTACCAAGTTCCTAAAAATATAAACTCCTGAGCACTTTTATTGAAACACTTACTGAAATTCTTTCTCTATTTAGGAAGTCGGTTCTTTGAATAAAAGAGCGACATAGCACACAGCACAAAATTTTACTGAATGAATTCTGAACAGGGTCAGGAAAAAAAATGGGAAATTAAATTGTACTGGCAAATTTTGATGCAAGATTCCCCTAAAATGTCACTGTGCATGTGTGCGTGTGCATGTGTGTGTGTGTGGCTATCTCTCGGCAAAGGCAAAGGGTGAAAGAATCAATCTTTTGCTGAACTCACAAGTTCTAAATGACTCGTAGCAAGGGTGGCAAATGCTACTTTCTCCCACTTCTGAGCTTCACACAGTGTTTTGCACTACAAAGTCCAAGACAAAAAGGAAGTCGTGAATGCAGAATCAAAGGTGCCATTACATGCCAAGACTGATATCCCTCAGAAAATGTCCCCTTCAGACAAAATCTTGCACACAATTCCGCCAGCACTGCCCTCGGAGCATGAGGACTGCTGTGTGTGTCTGCAGTCGGGGAGCTGCCCTGCCTAGGGCTAGAGAGGCCTTCCTGACAGGACATGACCTGGCCCCCAGGGCAATCTGTCAGTGACCCCAAGGCCTCTCTCCTCCCAGGTCCACAAAGGATGAGCAATGAATATTGACACCACATCTGTTCCATGCTAACCCCCCACTGGGTGATTTAAATACAAGTTTATCTCTCCCAGCAACAACCTAAGAGGGATTGCGCCATTCTTATTTTACTGGGACCAGAAGGAAGCCGGAACTTAAATTAGTCACCTGAAGTCCACAGCCTCAGTTCATAAAGCAAAGCCTCAAGCCCAGACTTTGTGATTCCATCTTAGGCTGTTTTCACTGCACCGGGCAGAAGGTGAAAGTCCGAGTCCTAAAAGATGGCCTTCCTTCTCCTACCATTTGCTGAGCATCAATCTGCTTTTCCCAACAGATGTTTGGATTATAGGATGCCAAAGCAACTAACTTTTCACCTTCTCCAAAAGAGAGCCATGAAGCAAATGAATGGGTAGACTAAAGCCTCAGCTCCAGGAGTCACCCCAGAGATACATGCCAAACTCCAAGCCAGCCTGGTGTTCCCGGATATCTCCTGGCTGAGGGCACAGATTAACAATTCTGTTTCACAGCATCCGCAAGAACATGGCATCCTCAGAATCTTGTACTGCTGTTACCAACCATCCAAGCCCCTAGAAAGAAGGTGATTCCTGCAGCTCTCCCTCCGGAATCTAAATCCATCATTGCAAAGGCATGACATCTGCTGCTGCACCTCTTTGCTTGTGTCCGGTCTCCCTTTCCCACTTGTAATGGTTGGTGGGCATCGGAGGATCCATGGCTGGGCATGAAGGTTCTACACACCGTGCCAATGTCCCAGGGCTGGGAAACCTCAAGTGCCGCATTGTAAGCGGATCCATTTCCACTAATAGCTGGTGGATGTGCATTCCGAGCCCACAGGCACCCCAGGCACATTTCCAACAAACGATGTGGCACACACAGGAATTCATCTGAATCCAGCAAAAATCACTTAGCTTAATAACGCTGCCCTGATTTAATTTTAACTTTTCATAAAGCATGAGAGATGAGTGGGGTGTGTTTGGTGTTTTATGGATTACTGATGAGACTGGGCTCACATCTGGCTGTTTTATGTGTTGTTGTTTTTTTATAACTTCCAAAAAGGAGGGGGTTGAGAAAGGAAGTAGATGGATAATTAAGAGGAGGGCAACACCTGCAAAATGTGCAAGTAAAACGCTCTACCCATGGCAAGGGGAAGTTTTTGCTTCTCTCCGGAGTGTGAGTAGCTGGCAAGAGCCTGAGAGTCCAGAGAGAATGCCCTCCGTTAATGGATTCAGTGCTGTGGATGTGAATATCCACAGGAAAGGCAACACACACGCACGCAAGCATGTACATGCACACATGCACGCATACACACACATACACATCCACACACACAGGGCACACAGATGGAGAAACTATTTTATACTTTTTTCCACTGGTCTGCATTTAAGCAGCACCCTGAGGGTACAGTAAGCCCAATGGTTGCCCACAGAGTGACTGTGGTTTGCAAGCACTAGATTGGAACAGATGTGGTGACAGTCATACTTAACTCTTCTTTCTCCTTCTCTTAACTTCAGAACACACCCAGCTCTTCACCATCCCTACAGCTGTGCTGTTGGAAGGTACCATTGTCCCTCCATGTCCTCTCCTGCTACTTATTCTAATCTCCAAGGAACAACCAGAGTGATCCTGATAAGCGTTAAGTCAGATCCTATGATCCCTTTGCTCAGGCCTCCCCAGTGGCTTCTCATTTCTCCCAGAGCAAAAGCCAAAATCCTTACAGGGGCTGCATGGCCCAGCATGCTGTGTATGGTCTGCACTCTTCCCCCCTCTTTGCCTGTTTGTCTGAGGCACCTATTTGTTCTACCCTTGCTCCTTAGCTCCTCACATTGGCCTCCTTACTGCTTCTAAAACATGCCGGGCAAGCTCCACTTCAGGGCCTTTGCACTTGCTGTTGCTTCTATCTGGAAGGCTCTTCTCGGATAGCCATGTGGCTCACTCACTTCTTTTGTGTCTTTGTTCAAATGTCACCTAACCATCCTATGTAGAATTCCAATCATCTCCTGCTACCCTTCCCTCAGCATTTCCAATTCTTCCTATGCTGTTTTATTTTTCTACTCTGCACCTACTATCTTGTAAAATACTACAGAATTTGCCTGTTTATTTTCCTTGTTTGTCTCCACTAGCCGACTGCAAGCTTCATGAGAGTAGGGATTGCCGTCCTCGGCTACACTGCAGAGGCTAGCCCAGTGTGTCCGGTACAAATAAGCTGGACAATGCAAGTTTGAGTTGCACAAGTCCACTTACATGCAGATTTTTTTCAATAAATATAAAAATCTATGGTATCGGGTGCCTGAGTGGCTCAGTTGGTTAAGCGACTGCCTTCGGCTCAGGTCATGATCCTGGAGTCCCGGGATCGAGTCCCACGTCGGGCTCCCTGATCAGCAGGGAGTCTGCTTCTCCCTCTGACCCTCCCCCCTCTCATGCTCTCTATCTCATTCTCTCTCTCAAATAAATAAAATCTTTAAAAAAAAAATCTATGGTATCAATAAATACAGTATAGTACTGTAAATGTGTTTCTCTTCCTTATGATTTTCTTAAAATATTTCCTTTTCTCTAGCTTACTTTCTTATAATAATACAGTATATAATACATATAACATATAAAATATGTATTTGTATTAACTGCTTATGTTAATTTATGTTCTCAACAAGGCTTCCAGTCAACAGCAGGCTATTAATAGTTAAGTTTGGGGGGGAGTAAAAGTTGGGATTTTTGACCACACAGGGTCAGTGCCCCTAACCTCCATATTGTTCAAAGGTCAACCACATTAACATATTTGTATAATATATGTAATAATATATTATTAATATATGTGTTGAAATGAAGAAATCAACAAATGATTTGCAAGTATATTCATATAAAAATGTTTAATTCTGTTAAGTTTATATTTATAAAACTCCTATATTCAAAATATTAACAGTGGACAAAATCAAGAGAGCCATGGGATATCAGGAGGCCAGTAGGCAAAGCAACCATGGGCCAGAGCAGCTTGGAAACCTCTGTGAGCGGAATAAGTCATCTCCTCCTCTGTACCTGGCGCTCCCAGCCGCTCTAGGACACCTGCCTGCAGGCACAGCTGAGCTCTGCCACAAAACCATGAACAAAGAATTAAATCTGGCACACCTCCTGCCCTGCACTGTCTAAGGGTTTACTCCAATGGCTTTCTCATGACACAACAAGAGCATTAGGTTGCAATGGACAGGGTCAAGAAAGCCCATTAATCACAGACTGCACGTGGACATTGTCAGGGCTTAACCAAGGCCAGGGCATGAAAGCTGAAGGAAAGAAAATGTTTGGGTTAGAATTTTGAAGGCAGAACAAAGTCCAAGGTCATAGACCTTCCCCCTACCCCACCCCATCTTAAAGCAAATATCATCACAATCCCCTCCTGATCCCTAAGGTTTAATGCTTATCTTAACAAGCTCCTGAGGAACATCTATCCATCCCTCTCTGTTGCTACGAAAGGCAGGTACACCAGTCAGCCTCCCTGACTTTAGGCTCTGCTCATCCTGTCTCTTCTGCATACCACCACCAGATTCATGACTTTAAACACCATCACTCTTAGGGAGCTGCCTTATTAAAAAGTTCATAATTTTACCTAGTATACCAAACTGAAGCTCTCCTTCCTGACCTCACAGACCTGCAAGATGGGCTTTGGCTTTGTTCCACCTGTCCAACCCCATTGGCCACAGCACCCCCACCTGAACCCTCTGGTTCACACACCATTCTTCATTCTACCTTAAACATCTCATGCTTGTCCCCACCTCTCCTCACTCACATTTGTGTAATTGCCTTTCACTGGAAGACCAACCCTTTAGCCATACAAGTACCACTCATGCTTCTAGAAGACCCAGTTCAACCTTCATCTTCACCAAGGAAATTTACTCCTCTTCTACAACTTTATACCACATTTGGTTTGTTCTGCATAACACTACTGTCTTATATAATATGCTATCAGTTGGATATATATATAAGCCTCCTATAAATATTTACCAATTGACTGTGCCTTCCACCTTTGTACTGATATCTAGAGGATTATTCTTTGCCTATGGGTAAGTAGGGTAACATTGGGCTATGGTATCAGGCATACTTAGACTTAAACCTCCAGCCTGCCACTTACTATGCCTGAATTTGGCACAGTACTTACAGATTTAACTTCTTTTAATCTCAATTTCATTCTCTGTAAAAGATGAATAAAAATATATACCCCCCAGGGTTATTATAGGGACAAAATGAGATGATCCCTAAACTCTATTAGGGCAGGGACTTTGCCTTAGTCACCTCTGTGTCCAGGATGGTAACTGACACACGGTTCTCCTCAGTAATAAAAAATGTGAGTGAGTAATATGCATAAAACTCCTCATATAATCTGTTGAGTGGTAGATAATTAAAAAAAAAAAGAGCTATCACTAATAGCCTTATTCTGATGCAAACTTAGAATAATGTATGACCTCTTACTGAAGAAACCCTCCATGCACCTGGCAGCCATCAGCAGGACACCTCTCCCCCTCTCTTCTGGCTGAGGCAGTGCAGACCCATTAGCTCTTTCTCATTGATCTCATTCCCTAATCTTTTCATCATCATCATCCTTGAGGATCTTTCCAATTTCACACAAGATAAAAATCAAGAAGTCTAGTTAATTCTGGAAGGGAAGATTATCCTTCCCACAAGTTAGTTATTTATTTCATCCATGTCTTCCTGGTACTACTAAAGACCTCTGTATTAGCCTTTCTTTACATGTTATATGTTTTCCTCCCTGACAGAAGATGGATCCTTAGAGCTACAGAGTAAGTTCTGGCACATATTTTCCATCAAACATCACGTACATAATAGATGCTGAAAAAAATAAGTGTTGAGTAATTGAATGAATGTGCCAATTGATGAAGTAAAGCCAATTTTGCAATGGTGGACCTTAAAAATGAATGGCAGAAATGAGGTTAGACTGTGGTCTTGCAAATAGAGCAGAAAACTTCTTTCCAGTCTAAGGAAGAGATACTAGAGCAACCAAGGTCTTAAAAGACACTCTGAGGAGGAGCTTTTGTTTGCTGGGCCATCTGCTTATCCTTCGTAGTTATCCAGATGCATGTGTCACCCTCCCCTCTCTTCACCAGCCCCCACTTGTAAAGCAAGCCCCATGACCTTTCCATGACCTTCCAAGGAGGTTGGTTGAGGAGCAAGACAGTTTACTTGAAACCTTCTCCATCCCCAGGGGAATGGGAATGCTTCAAAGGAAGCACATTATTACTCAACTGTCAGGCGAAGATGGAGCTTACGTCTGACTGCCTGACTGACACACCAGGTGAGAATTCCTATTTTACAAGAGTTGCTACACCATTTGCTTAAGAGTGATATGGAGCAGGTAAAGATTATGAAAAAGAGAAGGAATTTCTTAAGGAGCTTACTCCTCCCTCTTTCATGAGAATGCAAACATGAATAACTGGGGGCAGTGGAGAAAGGACCACCAGAAATCTCTCTCCAGAAATATCAAGAGCATTAGGTTGCAATGGACAGGAATTCTCAAAACCTCCATGGCACTGCAGAGGTTAGGGAGGAGTGGAAGCAAGCGGATGGTAGGAAAAAAACATGAAAGAGATTCCCCACCAGGATATGAGGCTATGAATGACAACATCACCAATAGGGAGCCAGTCTTCCCAAGGATGACTGAGACATGCCAGCCAGTCTGGGACGATACTGAGATGAGGATCTAGATAGTCTTCCATGCCCACCCTGTTTTCCAGTTAGTGCTTCTGTGCCTCTGCAATGGAAACCTACCCAACCCTCCATTGGATGGCCCCATTCCCTCATGCTCTTTTCTCCTCCATTAAAGAAGTGCTCTCAGGAAAGGATTTGAAAAACTGCTTCCTATGGAGTCTAGAATGATAATAAGAACTCATGAGTTACCACTCCTGAATATATGTGTTTTTCAGCTCAGATTAAAGCCTAATGTGAAAGAAATTCATCACAATTTTGGGCTCTCAGGGAAACTTATGTGACATGATTTCCAAGTAGAATAGGATATTTGAGATTAGGGCCAATGTGGGCAAATTTGGAAAGTGGGGTCACTGCAGCAGTCAGTCAAAAGGGGAGGCTTCTATTTGAAAGCAGAGGGCGATTCCAAGACCTCTGGAATCACACCAGTGGAGCTGGTACTTGCACTTCACTCCCCATCACGGCCACCATGCTTACACATGCACATGCTCACACAAACACACATGCTCAAACACACACATGTTCATACACATGCTCATGCGTACACACACACCCATGCTTACACATGCACATGCTCACATGCATGCTCAAACACACACGTGCACATGCTTACACACGTGCTCATACACACATACACACACATGCTCATGCGTATACATGCTCTCACACATGCTTACGTGCACACATGCTCACA